>NC_041357.1:15933594-16058594 GCF_900634415.1 Cottoperca gobio
TTTTCTGTTTGGGTTCTTGCCCTCCTGCTTGGACTCTTTCGAACATGGAGACTCAACAGTCCAATGCAATGAAGGAGGATTCCAAGACCAAAGAAGAAGGTGAGACTATAGAGTAACACTGCAAAAAACTAAAGATGTTTCTTTATAATTTCACTTGCATTAATTAGTGTGACTTTATGGCACATGTTCACAATTTTTAAGCATGCGTTTTAATTTTCTTTAAGCATGTCTTAAACATTTCTGAGGTAGTATGCATGCAATTTTAGTTAATCTAATGTCAGAGCTTGTAAAACGTGTAGCTGTGTTGAAATATTTATTCCATGCAAACAACTGCATCGTTGCATGTTAATGACAAATATAACGTATATATATACACACCCAATGGCTATAAATGGAACTCCTGGGCACACTAATATCTTTGCACCGTTGCTCTGAGGGCTCCCCTGACCTTTCTCTAAGTGTTGCAGTGTAGCATGACTGAAGTTGTGGGTCAAATGCTCAGAGTAACCCTTATTAATGACACATAGCACTGGCATCATGTTACAAACAAACAGCAGGATCAGAGGGGAATTATGAGACTAAATGTGGATTCATTTATAGAGCAGAGAATCAAATGTTACCTGTAATGTGATATTATATAAACAACACGATTACTCATCTGCTTGATTTAAGGCTGGAGCGCTTCAGTGCCACTTGAAGGTGACGTGAGGTGATGGACAAAAAAAGAAACCTACTGCACAGTAGTCTTATGTTTCAGATTTTCTTCCAACTCATTTTGGGATTGTTTCACCCAAATTACTTATTTTCTTACTTGGTGGTAGCCATTCGGATAGTTTTGGTTTTATTTTGACAACTTCTCAAATATCCATCTATAAGATTTTGGCTTACAAATTTTATTTACATATTAAAACAAATCAAGAAGTCTTTGTTAATATGGACAATCCACAGCCCTCACTGTGAAGCATTTTCATAGGAATTATTATAGTTCCTAATCACATTCCAAGAAAATGAAGTCATTAAGTGTCTTTCCAATGCCGAGACAATTTTGATACACCCACAATTCGGTTCAGTTGTGATCATTCATCAACGAGAAGAGACTGTAAACACCACAAACTTAACTCAACTCAGCATCTCTGTCAAATTTACCAGCAAAAAAACCCCATAATGATCTTTAACAAATATTTACTTGAGGGTACTGGACTGTATTAAAAGGCATTTTGGCTATCTTGCCTCAGGAGCGCCGTATAGGTTGAATACTGTTTGTTGGACCCGAATGACGTTTGTCACATCCAAAATGTAGAATTGTGACAGCAGGAAAAGCACAGGTGCAACCTATAACTTTAATTACAGCTCCTTTCCATTTAATGTTGTGCCCTGTTGTGAAAAGATCTACTTATCTATCTGTCTTTGTTGTGTGATTTTAGGTTCTTCATTCACTATACATCCGATCCTCTATGTAAACGTGTTATTTCTTTGCCTCTCTCCTGTGGATGCCATAGCAGATGCTGCTGTGGATGCAGAGCTAGCTAAAGCTATAATGGCTCGGTGTTTCCACCCTTCTGTGATTGGCCCAGAGGCTTGGGAGGGATATGTCTTTTCCGATCTGGAGATCCGTATCAAAGAGTCCACAGACCTCTATGGAGCTGTACTCTGGCCCTCGGTAAACCAAAACTTATACCGAATGTTTAGCTGCTGTAACTGTCCTCATTATTTTGAGCCCTGCCAGTGAACGGTACACTTGTGTCCCCCCAACAGGCGATGGTGTTGTGCCATTTCTTGGAGACCCACCGGGACAAACACAACCTGATGGACAAAAATGTGATTGAACTAGGTGCTGGAACTGGGCTTGTCTCCATCGTGTCCAGCCTGTTGGGTACGGAAACAAAACAATCCAGTGTTAATCTCTCACAACTCTTTTTCTGTTGTTTGTATCTCAATTTCTTGAACGCTCATCTGCACTCTGTCAATCTGTCTCTCTCCAGGTGCTAAGATGACCTCAACTGACCTGCCGGATGTTTTGGGAAACCTCCAGTACAATGTTGTGCGCAACACCAAGGGCCGATGCAAGTACATCCCTCTGGTAGGTATCCAGATTTCCTACTATCGGTTTGACAACGTAGCCTACGTGTAAAATATATTTTTTAAAACCCACTCAAAAACCATCAGCAATATATGTTGCATTGTGTTTGTGTTTTGTTGTTCTTCTATTTGGGTCATGAACCAAATCTAAAATCTACTGCGTCATTTCATGAAATCTCTAAGAAATGTTAAACAACATTTTTTCAATGGATATAATTGTTTAATACTGATGAAATCAACTCCAAAACATCTCTGTTTCTAGGTCACAGAGCTCATCTGGGGTCCGGAGGTAGAGCAGCGTTTCCCGCGTGCCACACATTCTTTCGATTACATCATGGCAGCCGACGTGGTGTACTCCCATCCTTACCTGGAGGAGCTGATGGACACCTTTGACCACCTGTGCCAGGAAAACACACAGATCTTGTGGGCCATGCGTTTTCGTCTGGACCGAGAGAACAGCTTTGTTGATCGCTTTCGGCAGCGCTTCGACATGGAGGAGATTTACAACCTCCCCAGTCTGAGTATCAAACTGTACCGAGCCTGGAGGAAGGACAAGAGGACCAAGGACCAGAGAAAGGCTGCTGCCTGAAGTGTGTGTGTGTGTGTGTGTGTGTGTGTGTGTGTGTGTGTGTGTGTGTGTGTGTGTGTGTGTGTGTGTGTGTGTTTATTCTGTAATGTGTTTTCATGGATCTTGTGCAAATGTCTAAATGTCTCTTCTACATTAAATATAAAGCAATACTATTTAATAACACTTCAACCTCCAAAATGACCATTAAATTCACACATTGTCAACAAAAGCTGCACAGTATTCTTTATTTCTGATCTGATCATTTAGGTGAACTTTAACCCTCTAAGGGCATTTTCTCGATTTTTACATATCTTCTTAAATAACTCACAACTCTGTGTTTTTACCCTAATCACGATAATGACATCAATGCTCCAAATGCTGTTTTGTTTTGGGTCACATGGTCAAGAACCACCTCTGCAGGATCAGATTTTGTTTTTTAAAGCTGGTCGTCGTGGTGTAGTTTTGGTCCAGGCAGCTCACAGCACTAACGATGGGAGTCATGGCTCTTGATTTTTCTGGATTAATCCTTGTGGATTTTATTTAGGTTATATGCTGCTGTGCGACTTCACATGGACAGGAGAAAAATATAATTTATTTCTCAATGACTATTGAAAGGATTGTCTATAATGTTGGAACAGTCACTGATGGTTCTCTTAAGATAAATCCTCTCAGGACAATGAATGACTGGAGGGTTAACCTGATAACAGTCAGCAGCAAGCAAAGCTGAGCTTTAAAGTACAGCTGAGGTTAGGGAATGTTTAGCAGGTTCACAATGTCGAGCTGAACCTGACAAGTGAAGTGTGAGATGTCCTGAGAGGTATACTGTTCAGAGGAGATTCCTCTGGCAGCACCACCCTCAGACAAAACTTTTATTTTTTTGCCCCACAAGTGAATCCTTTTTTACTGTGACAGTGAAAAAGGAGTCACTCGTAGTGATCAACCTTCAGAAAATGATCACCCAAATCTGCAGCTCCCCTCGGTTTTATGGAGCTTGACGTGAGTTTCAGCTGGTTTAGCTGTCTGGCTGCATCTTTACAGTTTTGATTCACCTTCACCGCTATTGTAGCATCATTTCAGCTAACAAGCTGACTGTACAGTATACCTGCTCAGCACCAAACAACAAGCAGACAGTTAGCAAATAGCTGTTGAACATAGTGGAGCATTTGCAGCTAAAGAGACACATATTTCCCTCATGAGGTGTGGAGACCAAAAACCACTAAAAGGAGAGTAAATACTGGACTTACATTCATCAGGTGGACACAAACGCAACTCCAAATGAATGCTAACGTTGCTCCATAAGTAAGCAAATCCAACAAACTCTTTGTGACATTTATGTTTACGCCTAGATGAGATTTCTTTGGGTGATATTTTACCAGGAATACATTTAAAGAGGTCAAATTAAAGATCACATCCTTATTGGGCAGTATGTGCAGCTTCAGTAAGATGAGTCGCACGCAAATTTTGCATGTTTTGGAAACTTACCAGTTAGCTTGATAATTTTGGAAAGTGTCTGCTAAAGTCATCTGCTATTAATGTGACCTTTTATAACTGATATCTAATGCATGATTCCAAGTCCTCCCAACATTTTCCGTCTGGCCATTCTTGTCTTTTTGCCCGTGTGATGGATGTGTGTTTGGCTGCATGAACACAAGCTAGACAAGAGAGGCTATGTAAACTGGCGACAGTAAAGCACCGTGCAATGCAAAATCAAATCAAAACAAATCATATTTATTTGTATAGCCCAATATCACAAATTATACATTTGTCTCAGTGTGCTTTACAGACTGTACAGGTTACGACACCCTCTGTCCTTAGACCCTCTGTCCTTAGACCCTCGCATCGCACAAGGAAAAACTTCCTAAAAGAAACCCCATAATTAAAGGGGGAAAAATGGAAGAAACCTCAAGCAGAGCAACTGAGGAGGGATCCCTCTCCCAGGACGGACAGACGTGCAATAGATGTCGTGTGTACAGGATAAACAACATAGTACAAATACAACATTTGACAAAAATTATGTTGTGTTGAAAAAGAGAACGTTTGGATGAATCCAGGAAAATGTCAAAAAGGCTTCCCGGTGTCCAGCAGGACCAGGGCAGCAGGCACAGCCACGATTCATGATCCTGACGTAAACTTTATCAGTGGCAACCTGTCACATGAGACACAGAAACTCCGGATGATGAATTAGTAACATACATTTACATAAATGCATACAGATAGAGAGGGAGAAGAAGGGAGAAGAAGAGAGAGAGGGGAGGAGAGAGGACGAAAAGGAAGAGAGCAGGGAGGTGTCCCCCGGCAGTCTAAGTCTATAGCAGCATAACTAGGGACTGATCCAGGGCAAACCTGAGCCAGCCCTAACTATAAGCTTTATCAAAAAGGAAAGTCTTTAGCCTACTCTTAAATGTGGAGAGTGTGTCTGCCTCCCGAACACAAACTGGAAGCTGGTTCCACTGGAGAGGAGCTTGATAGCTGAAGGCTCTGGCTCCCATTGTACTCTTAGAGACTCTAGGAACTACAAGTAACCCTGCAGTCTGGGAGCGCAATGCTCTAGTTGGCTTATAAGGTACTATGAGATCTTTACGATATGCTGGAGCCTGACCATCAATTGCTTTGTAAGTCAGGAGAAGGATTTTGAATTATATTCTGTATTTTACCGGGAGCCAGTGCAGAGCAGCTAACACAGGAGTAATATGATCCCGTTTCTTTGTTCTTGTCAATACATGTGCCGCTGCATTTTGGATCAACTGAAGAGTCTTAAGCGACTTTTTGGGACAACCTGATAACAATGAGTTGCAGTATTCCAGCCATGAAGTAACAAATGCATGTACTAGTTTTTCTGCATAATTTTGAGACCGGATGTGTCTTATTTTCACAATGTTACGTAGATGAAAGAAGGCAGTCCTTGAGATTTGTTTTATGTGGGAGTTCCTTACAGTGGTGCTGGAGGCCAAATTAATGCCATCCAGAGCTTCTATGTCATTAGAAAATGCGTTTCAGAGGCGTTTAGGTGTAAAGTATAATAACTTCAGTTTTGTCTGTGTTTAACATCAAAAAGTTGCTAGACAAGTTTAGCCAATTGATTGGTTTCGTCCGGTTTAATTGATAGATATAATTGGGTATCATCCGCATAACAATGAAAGTTTATAGAGCGGTTCCTTATAATATTGCCCAAAGGAAGCATATATAAGGTGAATAGAATCGGTCCAAGTACAGAACCCTGCGGAACTCCAAGACTGACTTTGGCTGTCATGGAGGATTTATCGTTAACACGTACAAATTGAGATCGCTCAGATGAATAGGACTTGAACCAGCTTAGTGCGGTTCCTTTTATGCCAACACAATGTTCCGGTCTCTGTCGTAGAATGTCCTGATCAACAGTGTCGAAAACAGCACTGAGGTCTAACAAGACAAGAACAGAGACAAGTCCTTTGTCTGATGCCAATAGAAGGTCATTAGTAACTTTCACCAGTGCCATCTCTGTGCTATGATGAACTCTAAATCCAGATTGAAAAACCTCAAATAAACTATTATTAAGTAAAAGAATCACACAACTGTTTTGCAACTGCTTTCTCAAGGATTTTAGCGAGAAAGGGAAGGTTAGATATCGATCTATAGTTGGCTAAAACCTCTGGATCAAGACTAGGCTTTTTAAGAAGTGGTTTTATTACAGCTACTTTAAAGGATTGTGGTACGTAGCCAGATAATAGAGACAGGTTGATCATATTTAATAACGAGGCGTTAATTCAGGGTAAAACTTCTTTAAACAGTTTAGTTGGAATCGGGTCTAAAAGACAGGTTGATGGCTTAGACGATGAGATTGTTGAAAGTTAGTTGGTTAAGGTTGATTGGAGTAAAACAGTCTAGATATATTTCAGGAGTTACTAGATGTTTTTAAAATTCCGGAGGTTGAAGTTAAGTCATTACCAATTGAGGTCAGGAGGAGATTAATTTTGTCTCGAATAATTATCATTTTATCGTTAAAGAAGCTCATGAAGTCGTCACTACTGAGAGATATAGGAATAGAAGGCTCTGTAGAGCTGTGACTTTCTGTCAGCCTGGCTACAGTGCTGAAAAGAAACCTGGGGTTGTTCTTATTTTCTTCTATTAAGGAAGAGTAATAAGCTGCTCTGGCATTACGGAGAGCCTTCTTATACGTTTTAAGATGATCTAACCAGACTAAACGAGATTCTTCCAATTTAGTGGAACGCCATTTACTTTCAAGATTTCTCGACTTTTGTTTTAGTTTGCGGATTTGTAAATCTGTTTTATGATCTTCTTCTTTAGAGGAGCGACAGAGTCGAGTGTTATCCGCAGTGAGGCTGCAGCGCTATCAACAAGATGATTCATTTGGGAGGGACTAAAGTTAGCATTGGAGTCCTCCATTATATTGATATTGAGTCCTGGTATTGAATTAAGTGCTGATGGAATCACTTCCTTAAATCCGGTAACAGGACTTCAAAAGTTATTAAAAAATGGTCTGATAAAAGAGGATTATGTGGACACACTGATAAACTTTCAATTTCAACACCATATCCCAGAACAAGGTCCAACATAGCAAAGTAGAGCAATGACCCAACCACTGTACATTCCCCATCAACATGGCAAACCATCCCAAGGTCAGGGAAGGATTTTTATTAAATGTGAAAATGGATTTAGTTTGACGATATCTGAAACTGGGAAGGGATACTTCATGGCCAAAGGCTGTTCATGTATAAGTAAAGGAGGTCTAATTGAGGTTGATATTACAGGAGCCCCCTTCTTTTCTTGCGGGGGTGTTGCATGCCAGCTTGATCCTATTACCTCGTTGCTGGATAAACGAGCAGCATGGCCACGTTCCAGATTACACACGTCATCTGTCTGTAGATATTTGCATGATAAGACCTCCTTTCTTCTTCTTCTTCTTCTTCTTCTTCTTCGATTATCTGTCTGATAGCAACTGTTGCAGAAGAAGTGACACCAACTTCACAGCAATTCAAATGAGTGTTTTGGTGACAACTCACATGTTCACACTTTCTGCCAAGATGCTCTCAAGCCAAACTCAAATCATGTGTCGCTCTAGTTTTCTTATGTGACTATTTGTAGACTACCAACTACAGAACTGCTGCATTACCAGTGTAATATGCAATACCTGTCTGTATCCTACAAAAGTCAGCAGTTGGAAATCATTTCGTAGAGTTAATACAGGGGACATTCTTTTATTCATATTATATCCATTCAAATAACATCCAGTATGAGGTTACAGGTGGAGGCTTCTAAAAAAAGCACCATCAGAGAAGTCCATAAGTGACACTGGCGGAAAAGACACATGGCTGTTGGTATCATGACATTCATGTCATTCTCGCTCTACTTTTGGCTCCCTCACTGACTCATCTTTGTTGTGTTTGTGTATGTGTGTGTGGGTGTGTTTGTATCTACATGCACTCTGATCTTGTGTCTTGCTTGTGTTTATTTTTCCTGCACGGATCTAAAAATACACTTGTGATGATGATGGGTGTAACCAACAGGATGCTGAGTCGCTATAACCTCTCAATGTCGGAGGTCTCCAGATGCAGTCCCATTTTTTCCTGAGATCCTTCACTGGGAACTAAAGCAGCCGCAGGTAGGTCAAAGGTCACGGGTAGGGTGTTTGAGCCTGAGGTTTTCACTATATTTACAATAGCTTTGTGAGAAGTAGGCTGTAGTGGTTTACATTCATTGTGGCATAACAGTTGAGCTCTCTATAGTGCTACTAACGTGTAAACTAACATGCTTCAGTTATATAACATGTTATAGTCGATGCTATGTTATGTGTGTTTTGTTGATGGTCACATTGAAGGACTTGTTTTGTCTATTGTCTGTAGGACTGTAGGACTACAGTTAGTGTTAAAAGAAGATGAATAATTATAAAAACATACCAATAATATAACAATATCAAAATTATGGAGAGAAAGGTTGAAATAACAGTAGCAAATTAGTAAGCAAAATATCAAACATATCAATAGAAAATGTTGTATATAATCTTGTTTATCCCCTAATTTGTTCTCTTTCCTTCTCGTTTTAATATTAAAGATTTTACTATAGTATCAAGAATATTGATTAAAAAAAATATTTAAAAAGAAAAGGAAACCATTACATAAAAAAAGAAAAAGAAAAATGTTAAATGAAGCACAATCTATAATGCATATATCTGCTATATGTTCAAGGCCAACAGCATACAGGATTTTATATGGATACTTTGTCAACATACTTTGTGGAGGAAAGCAATTATATGGGAAGCGGAGAGGAAGAGGTGGAGGAGGAGGAAGAGGAAGAGGAGGAGGAAGATGGGGATGAAAAAGTTGAAGAGGAGAAAAAAGGTAAGATGAACTATATGCAATAAAAAGCAGGAAGTGAAACATTTTAAAACTTGCACTTGGAGACCACAGAGATCTGAACATGTCACTTTTGTATCATTCAGAGGAATCAGTCGCCCAGACGCAACCAAGACCAGACTGGACTGGACCGTGTTTCTATAGCAAGACAGATAAAGAGGTGCACTATTACGTTGGACAAGAGATCGTCATCCATGCGGGTATTGACTCCTATGCAGGCACAGTATGGCCGGCGGTGAGTAGCACTTTCTTTCCCCATTCAACACAATATGACAGATAGTACTTGTGTGCACCATTACACTTGTCAATTCTGTATTTTGTTGGATGTCACATATCACAGCATTAATGTCAATTCTGGATTATGGGGATGCAATGTATTAACATACGACTGCCTCTAGACAACATAATAACCACATTCATCTACAAAGACCTTGTTGGTGAATTGTCATTATATATCTTATCTTTGCTGCCCTGACCCTCTGCAGAATAAAACACTAAAATCTCCCTGTATCTCAAAGTCATCTTGATTTCCCTCAGGCTCTGACTCTCTGTCACTACCTGGACACCCATCGCGAACAGTTGAGTCTTAAGGACAAGGCGGTCCTGGAGATCGGAGCAGGAACTGGCCTTCTGTCTGTTGTAGCTGCTCTCCTCGGTGAGTGGTTTAAATTCAAGTTTAATTTAAAAAAAAGAAAAAAGGTCTGAGGGCTCGGAAGTGTAATGAAGGCGCTCCTAATGGTGGGGAACACAAAAGTAAAAAAAAGAAGAAAGGTTCATGGCACGCTTCTGGCAAAACATTTTTTAAAGCTATTTCAAGGGGAAATACTAAAAAACTTAGACAATGCTTGTACATATTAAATAGAGCTGGGGTGACAACCCACAAACAGCCCGAAGAAGGCTTTCTTTTTGTCAGAAGACTGCCTTAGACCTTTCTTCTTTTTTCAAGTTTAACTTTATTTGCCATTTGCAGCCCAAAGTGCTTCACAGCTAAAACATAGTACAAGATTAGACAGAGCATTTACAGTACAATAATCACAGTGTTGATGTAAATGAGTGTGAAGTATCATTAAAAATAGAATACAAATAGCAGAATTAAAATAATATAAAATAGCAGAATTAATATAGTATAAAATAACATTGGAAATCATGCCTAGTTTCCCTATCTGTGCCGTACTTAACGACCCTCCTGCCGGGAAACTACATTCATCACACCATTCTTGTAAATGTAAAGAGAATGTTGTCTAACATTACGTCATTAGGTAGTTCTTCCCAGTGTGTTTTTTAAAGATATTTTTGTATATTTTAGATGGGCTGCAGGTTTGGGGTATCTTTCTCCAGCTGGAAAGAGGAGAAACCATTAACTTCTTACTGTCTTCAGGTGCCTGGGTGACAACCACAGATCTTCCAGAGACTCTGAGCAACCTGAGAACCAACCTAGTCAGAAACACCAGGGGACGTTGCAGATACACACCCCAGGCAGCAGCTCTTTCCTGGGGCTACGACCTGGAGAGCACATACCCTACATCTGTTTACCGCTACGACTACGTGCTGGCAGCTGACGTGGTCTACCATCACGACTTCCTGGACGAGCTCCTGTTCACCATGAAGCATTTCTGCAAACCGGGAACGACTGTGATCTGGGCCAACAAGGTGAGGTTTGAGAATGATCGGACTTTCACTGAGAAGTTTAAAAATGCTTTTCACACAAGTCTGCTGGTTGAAGACGGAGAGATGAAGATCTTCATGGCAACGTGCAGAGAAGAAGAGGCAAAAAGTGATCTGGAAAGCCACGATGGGCTGAGCGAGAAGGAGGAAGGAAATGAGAGCGAGGAGAAGGAGGAGAAGGAGAAGGAGAAGGAGGAGGAAGAGGAAGTGGAAGAAGAGGAGGAGGAGAAGGAGGAGAAGGAGAAGGAGAAGGAGAAGGAAGAGGAAGAGGAAGAAGAGGAGGAGAAGGAGAAGGAGAAGGAGGAGAAGAGTGATGAAAAGCTTTTTGAGGAAAAACACGACGTTGAGCTTCACTATGTCAATACAGAAAAAAGGAAAGGAAAAGAAAATGATGTAACAGAAGAAGCACATGTGGCAGAGCCTGAAAGAGATGATACTGACAAAGGAAACAAGCACGAGTCAGATGGAGAGGAAGAGATGGAGGAGATAATGGTCCTCAAGGACGACAACCATAAAGAGTATAAGAAGGAAGATCCAAATTTAAGTTCGAGCACCGCAGCCAGTGAGGAAGATGCTACAGGTGGGTCAACTACATGATCTGTGAAAATGCATATTTGTGTATCAACATCAAATGCATCTGCTTGTTAAAGAAAAGAAAACATGAAGAGAAAAATTGATTCAGGGAAAAGATATTGATGTTGTATTTTTACCAATGTGGCGGAGCTCTTATTATTGTTGTAAATGTAATTGGAGTTGACACTAAAGTAAATTCCCCTCATCTCCATTGAATTAGTGAGGCAGCTAAAATGTTAAAGGCAGATACCAAAAAAATGTGCAAATAAATCCAAAACTATCTGCTTGGATAATAGACAATTTACCACAGCCCGGAAGGAAATACGGGGATGGTGATGGCCTAGTGGCCTAGTGGTCTAGTGGTATGACTTCCACACAGAACACCAGACTTTGTGAGTTCAATACCAGGGCTGCCACCATTGTGCCCCTGAGCAAGGCACTTAATCCTGAGTTGCTCCAGGGGGACTGTCCCTGTAGTTAGTTCACTGTTCATTGTAAGTCGCTCTGGATAAGAGCATCAGCTAAATGACCTGTAATGTGAAATACATCTAAGGGAACCCACCCGAAATATAAATCAATAACAATGATGTTAGATCAAGGTGGAAGGTTTGGCAGACTTTAATATTAGTGGCAAGAATAACATTCACAGAGATGTGAGACACGTAGTGAAGCTATAAAGCTATTACCAACTGTTGTCAGTGAAACCAGAGGGCTGATGTTCTCCGTCCACTCGTGTAGAGTTACTGAACTTATAAGGAAGAGAAGCAGTGTCTCATTATTTCACAAACAAAAATTATGATGTCTTTTTATTGCATCATATCAAGCTTCTGACTCAGCACTCAACATTTATGTGTGTGTCTTCACAGTGTATTTATAGTTTTGTCTGACTCACCTCTGTTAAAGTTTTGATCCATCCTCTCTTCACAGGACAAGCTGAGCAGCAGGACAGAACTCCAGCCTGGGTTCTCAACATCAAAAGCAGCTTCGGTAAAGACGTCTACTATTACGCAGGGCACGACATTGTCATTCATGAGTCCATAGACTTCTATGGAGCAGTGATGTGGCCAGCAGTGAGTACCTCTGAAAACGTTAAATAAATACAGCGTTACAGTTTTCTACTGTTTTTAAGACCTGTATCTCTTTGCCCTGCAGGCGTTGGCTCTGTGCTCCTACTTGGACAACAACAGACAGATGGTGAACCTACAGGGAAAGGAGGTGCTGGAGCTGGGATCAGGAACTGGACTGGTAACCATTGTGGCCAGTCTGCTGGGTGAGCGGTCTCCAGTTCAATTCACACAACAACGTGTACATGAGCACAAACACAAAAATCACAATCAGTCAAATTTTGGAAAGTTTGGAAAAGTCACAATGACACATTTTGACAACAAACACATAATAGTTGACAGTAACGCATAAAAGTAGTTTTATATATGTGTACACACACACAGTAAAAAAATCCCATACAAATATGTAGTAATCTGGTATTATTAGGCATATATGACTTTAGCAAAGAGAATTTGAACTAACTAAAAATCTACAAAACACTCTTACGGTAATTGGATAAAAATACTCTTACACTATCAGTACTTTTAGCCAGTCATTTTGTGTTCATCCCATTGACTGTATGTAACATATTTGTCTTACATTTCACTTACAAGTCTCACACTATTTATACAAATGAGTTTATTAGAAGGGTTGAATGACGGTCGGGTAAGAAGGGAGGAAAGGATCAGTGATGATGATGATCACACACACACACACACACACACACACACACACACACACACACACACACACACACACACACACACAGGTAGGCAATTACCAAATCAATCTAGCAAACATTAAAAAAAAATCTTCTATCAGTTATCTTTTAGTTGCCTGTATGTTTTTGTCAAAATGATGTCACCATTGTGTGGCAAAGCCTTTAAATACAGAGACTTCTGAAGTCTCTTTCTCGCTTACAAAAAACCCTGTCAGCTGAAAATCAAACAATAAATCAACATGTCCATTGTGAAGACGATAATAGGAGCTTTTCTTGCATTAAAAAGTTGCTGTTCCCACCAGAGCCTACATAAAACAGGAACTCTCTGTGCTTATAATTGCATTCCCACACTACAACCTTAACAAAGGTCCCCATTATGGTCATTTTTACTGTTACTGTAGCTATATTGATGGACATATTACCTGTTTCTTCATCCTCAGGAGCTTCAGTCACAGCTACAGACTTACCTGACTTGTTGAGTAACCTCAAGGCCAATGTGATGAGGAACACCAGGAACCGTTGCAAGCACACACCCCAGGTAGCAGCTCTGTCCTGGGGCTACGACCTGCAGAGCACACACCCTACATCTGTTTACCGCTACGACTACGTGCTGGCAGCTGACGTGGTCTACCATCACGACTTCCTGGACGAGCTCCTGTTCACCATGAAGCATTTCTGCAAACCGGGAACGACTGTGATCTGGGCCAACAAGGTGAGGTTTGAGACTGATCTGACTTTCACTGAGAAGTTTAAAAATGCTTTTCACACAAGTCTGCTGGCTGAAGACGGAGAGATGAAGATCTTCATGGCAACGTGCAGAGAGTAAGAAACAGAAAAGATATGAATGGATTCCTCGATGACCCCTACAGGCGTCAACCTTTTAGTTTGACCATATTTTGTTTATTTGTTCGAATATAATACAGCAGCACCATGCATATTTAAGCTAATATAGTAAGAAAATCATATTTCAAATATAAACTAGCTTGACAATACTCAGCTTTAATGAAATACAACCTGTGTCACAGGTTTCCATTTGATGTTTCCTATAACATTTTGTGTCATCATTTGTAATAAGAAGAGTGTCAGTTTTGATCTGTAGTAGCAGGAAGGTGTGGGATGGTTTAGTCGGCCTAACTTAATCTCAAACATGAACAAAATACTGAATCTCTGGTGCAACCATCATCAAAGCTGTCGAGTTATCATTAACCTGGAAAGCATAATTTTTAAAGATCCCAAAGTAACCACATTTCTCTGTCCCCTGGTGGTCTGGGGGTCTTTGTACCTGTGTGTGCTTTGGGGCCCATTGTCTCACAATCTGTCCGTTTTAAACGCTTTAAGATGCCCAGCACTGTTTAAACCTGTGAACACTACCGATGGTAAGAAGGGCAGCACAACATGAGTTTTAGTGTAGTTGAGCTGCAACGATCAGTCGACTAATCGATTAGACAGAAAGATAATCGATTTGATAATCTAAGAATAATTTAAAACATTTACTCCACTTCATCCAGGCCTACCCTATTTACTACCTTATGAAGCATCATATTTAAGCTGAAAGGGTCAAAGCTGTGCTACGTGAGATTCAAGACTAGTTCATTAGAATCAAATCAATTAAGTCTGTGTGGAGGAGGAACAGTTAGTTGATTAATTGATTGACAGGACATCCTTTCAGTTATTTTTCAAGAACAAATGCCAAACGTTCAATGGATTGTTTCTCAAATGTGCAGATTTAATGCTTTCAGTTATGGAATGTTCTTTTTTTGTACGCATGTGAATGTAAACATTTTTTTAAACATTTATATTGTTTTATCTGTTCATTTCTTCTTGCACTCTACTTTGTACAATGTGTTGGACAACCAAGCTAGGGCAGCTTGTTTAATGTTTACAATTGTTGAAAATAAAATCTTGGTCAAATAGTTACACCTTTTTATTTCTTCTTTAGGGTTCAAGTAATTAAAAGGCAGCTCAAGCTTTGGGTTCCTCTTGGTAATAGCCCGGCTATTTCAAATGTAGAGAGCAATGAAAAGTAAAACTGCTCATAAAAAAAGGAGATTGCTTAAAGTCTCATTTACTCTTTGATTGTCTGAATAAGTGATGACCAGAGCACACGCTAATTCTTCCAAATCATTTTTATTCAGTGTTCTTTTCCTTGTTTGTGACTTAATTCCATGTGACCACGTAAGTGACAGTAGCTCGGGTCTTCGAGGAAGAATGGGTATAAAATAATACTAAGAGCAAACAACCTTATTTCATAACATTCTGTAAAACATTGGCATTTACTAGATTTTATGAATGCACTGAACATCCAGAAGAAGTCTTTCCTGAAACCAACAGAGTGAGAGCAACAGATAAAGAGAAGTCTGTTTGGCGGCAGAAATGGACGGTACAGTCCTCTGGTGAAAGTTAAGGCAATTTTCGGAGACGGTTATTAGCAACGCGTACTGTAGACAGCAGAGCCCTAAACGCAACATTTGCCTGAACCAAACCCCAAACACAGGAAAGAGGAGAAAAAAAGAACAAAGTGAAAACAGAAGATGCAAAACAAGTAAAGACGATGAGCATGAGGATTCTGTCGACCCAGCTGAATCCAGCAAAGCCCTGAGAAGGCCTGTGCTGACGCCGCTGCACAAAGTGCATGCAAGTCACAGCTAAAAACAGAAACGCATGGTGTCGTTACCCCTGGGTCAACACGGGTCGTGTCTACTCGCTGTGTATTTACAGTTAAAAGTCATCCAAGAAAAGATTGTTTACTCCCATGAGGACAGAAGGCCTCGGCTTTAAAGTAGCTAGCTGCTTTTACATTCTTAAACATGCACCTTTCACTTGTGAGGACTTAAAACATTATCTAGAGCCGTCACATGTGAAAGACCAGTGGTTCTCAACATGGGTGGTTTTAGGGCAACGCCATTGCCTCCTATTCAATATTGTTTTGTCCAATTTTATCATTTTCAGCCTTCGTGCTTCTTTACACCTTAACATGGGGGAAATCATTGTTTGGTTAAACTGCTAGTACTATAGACTGACAGGAAATCAGACCTTTTGTTTTACAGATCTACAAGTGAAAAAGGGCACACATTGTGTTTGTATCTTTAACATGGTCCACTTTTGCACTGGCACTATGAAAACAAACAGCTGCGTGTCCTCATTTGTTACATGATTCAGGTGAGATGTTTTAAAAAAGGAAAATGCCAGTGTTTCCGCAAGTTTCAGTCCAACAAAGTTGTGTGAAGCTGACCATTTACAAATGCAGTGCAGTTTTATATTTGAGTTTCATTTTCTCCCATTAATTTCCATATACAGGAAAAACAAATGGTCGTCTCTTCAAACTTCCTCGAAGGGGAACTAGGCTTCTAGCTACTACTGCATATGTGTGAGAGAGTGGGGGAAAAGTCCTTTTGTGGCTCCAGGGGGAGTTGCACAGAATCTGATAAATTGTCTCGTCAGCTGGTGCTGAAGACTACAATATCCCAGACAATGTTATGAGTGAAATGCAAGTCAGTGGAGTGCTCTTACAAGTTGTTCATCAAAGAGAACATCAAGTCTGCATTCATTTTTTGTCAAAGTTGAATTATCTTTGCAGAGTAACGCATTGAAGACTTTTCATATAAATGTGCCATTATACTGCATTGCCAAGCAGCGACAGAAACGTTCTTCCGAACCTCAAATACCTTTCTGTGACATTTAATATTTGGGACTAAACAAACACGAAACACAGTTAAAGTTTGCAAAAAACATTAAGAGTTTAACATTCAAAAACTCAGCTAATCAGTCCTCATCAGGACTGTGTGAGTGTGGTTAAGTAACATTTTAATTGACAGTGGCAACATAAACATACAACCTCAAAACTGTCGATCTGAAAATATTGCTAAAACCTGATTGATGCTCAGAAATATGCTTGTACCACCTCAACCCAGTGAAACGGCACAAACACAAAGCGCTCATGTGAAATAATGAAACGGTTCCCACTTTGCCAGAAAGGTGTGTGTTCATGTAGAACCCCAGCGTTGATAGTAAAAAGATGATTGAGAAATTTGGTTTAACGGCCTTTAATGCAGACTTGGTGTTCACTAAGGAGGTTTCAAAAGTCCCCTATTATATTATATTATATTATATTGAAAGAAACAGTTGTCTGGAAAAATCCATTTAAAAAAAAAATCTAAAAATAACATGTAAAATTGTTAGCGGTGATGTTAAGAACATGTGATTTGTAGTAATTCAGATAAAACCTACAAAACCACTGGCACGGTCCTTTAAAGTAAATAAGGTATCTGAAGAAAAAACTAAAACAAATTCATGCTTAACCCTCTAATTGGCTATCATTTCAGTTCTATACGGAGAACATGTTCCATGTACACAAAGATATGCTCACGAGTAACACAAAGTCATTCACAAACACACGCATGAAAATAACAAACAGTGGATTATCATCTTGTTTGGGATTAAAAACCTTTCTAATTGAAACAAACTAAAAAATCTGCTTCCAAATAAACAATTGTTTTTCCTTACATCCTAGAAGACATGCATATATGCAAAATACATCAATTAGAATAATATTTGTTTCATATACCTATTGCATCTTAATATTTTTTTTTATGCTGCGTGTATGTACATTATCTTATGACACTGTGTACAAGTGCAACATCTTGTATGCTGCAGATAAACGTCTAATACTGCGTGAACATTTTACAATGACATCTGAACATCCTACCGCTGAGCTCAACTGCATGTGTTGTGTTAGTGAACTCCGTTAAGATGGTCTGTCAAATGTGCTGCTCAGGTAACTGCAGTATGTAAGTGGGTGGCCAACACCTACGGAGGAAAACAGAAGCCAAGAAAGTGTTTGTGGCTTCCTATTACCTGACAAGTCACTGACGGCCTGCATACAGTGCATGGACACTTCATACTGCAGATATGAGCGTTAAAACCACATTTGACACCAAAAGGCTGACGGGTGAAATGACTACAAGCGGCTGAGTGTTGACTGCCGCTACTGATTCTGCCGCATCGCGCTGTTTTTCATCCCATCAGAAAAAAAGTAAGGTACATGTAGGAAGGCACCCTTAATATTGGTTTGTGTTCTGTGTACACGAGACAAAATGTTAACTTTACCAACCAGGCCTGGCGGGAACAGTCAAAAACAAAAAAGTGATCAAGTTCCATCTCCCTTTTATTTCAGGGATCAGGCAGACTCTGCGTGCCATCGTATGTCCGAACATCGTGCAGAAGCAAGTCTTCCCGTCTTCTCACTGAAGTAGCACAACAGTCAGTTATGAGTTTTTCTGCTGTCTGTTTTCTTTTTAAGTGAGTAGATGGGCTAAACAGTCTTTTCTTTTTTTCCTTTTTAAAAGACTTGGGATGCATCCCTGGAGTCCGCACTGGCCTTTTACAATATATACACACGAGAGAATGAGGTTATATAAGTGATATATGGAGTCCATACAGCTGAGGATGAGTGGGGATGTAAACGCTTCCAAATGTGTAGATGACACCAAATTAAAAGGACAACACTGAACTAAGAAAGCACGGGGCTACAGCATTAACAAGGAAACTTAATTATTTGTTGTTTTTCTGTGGCAGAGCAGAGCTGCTCTGTGTGATGTTCAACAAGCCATTTAAAAAGACAGGACGAGCGTGATCCCCTCTCGCCTCATAAGGTGTGGCGTGCCTCAAACTGTTTACACTTGTCGTTATCTTTCATTTTGGTGTCCACCTACATCTAAATTTGAAAACCCAGATGCATAGACCATGTGACCCTGAGGGACATGATATCCAAGTTACCATGTAATGGACCGTGCTGCTCATGCATGCATGTGCGTCTGTGCCTAGAAAGATGTATATTCTGTGGGATACATGACAGGGAGCCAGTTCTCACTGAAGGTGGCGCAGTGTGTCCATCGGAGGTGTCGCATAAGCTGGAAAACAAGACAACAAACAAAAAAGTGATTCCAAGGGAACAAATCGGACACTCGAATAACATTTGTTCAATCACAAATGTGTTGGATTCATTTTTTTTTTTTCTACTTAAGTCTTTGGAGACTATGCAGCCAAAAATATTTAGCATATATCTTATTATGTTGCAGTCACTTCCCGTCTCATACCTGGATGCAGTTCTTCATGTTGTCTTTGCTGGGCTTCTCCTCCACCATCTTTGAGGCATATTTTAAGGCTCGGCCGTACATCTTGTTCACAAGAGCATGTTTGTATGAAAACATCAGCACCTGAGCAGTGGACAGCAGACAAAATATATATATTAGCTTAACATTTATTGAATTTATGAAGTAGCTAGCTTTATGGCGACAATCTCCCCAGATGCACATTTACAGGAGAGAAACTAGAGGAAAGCACATGGCTTCAGCTAGAATGTGAGTTCATTATGACTGATTTTACAATATTATACAATTGAGAGAGAAACAATCACAGGTAAGGGAATGAGACCAAATGAAAGATCTGGTGATATTATTTATTTCATAATTGTCAGGAAATCCCATAAAAAGACAAACTAATTGATCCTACTAGTATGACATACCATATTCCTCAAATCATCGACCAAATACTACTAAAAACACATTAAAGAGCAACACTGTTGCACTCGGTGACGTGTTCCTTTATTACTGTGAACATGGGCACTTTATTTTGAGTCAATCCAACATGCTGCTGTAAATACTCACTCACGCCTGTTTAGGTAACGTTTGCTTTAAACTACAGTTCCACGCCATTTTAAGAAATTATTTAGCAGTTTTAGAAAATAAAAAACATGCGACTTGTATTTATTAAGATTTGTGTCAACCAGTGAGCTTGGTGTCACAGACGGGGCAGGAAAGTTAGAAAGTACCGAGAGACATTGTTGGTTTTGGTCTTTGTTTACAAACACAAATTATAGAAAAATCGCCTAGCGTTATATTCTCACATGGCAGATAGAATCACATCAGAATACTCATTTAACAATCCTCCATTACAATGGAACGACTTTCCTTCATTTTCTAAGAACATTTTGCTCACCTTCGAGTCAGTTAGCTCCGCCCACTTCTGCACCTCCCAAAACGTGTCCGTCAGCACTTTAACCACGCTGTGCTCGGTGTCGTCAGAACTGCTGGCCACCTGTTCCCTGACCTCCTCCTCTTCTTCTTCTTCCACTGCTGCTGGTCCTGTGGAGACAGCACCGGCGACATCCTGCGGCGCAGGAGGCAGCAGGAGCTGGTCAGCCTGAGCGCAGCCCTTCCTGCACAGCGCGTCCAGCAGAGACGACTTCTGTTTCTCCATGTCACTAAAACACAGATGTTAAAGAAAGGTCAGATGTATGACTTTGAGCTTTGGCATTTCAGCGATATTTGTTGGGATGATCTACTCAGGGTCTCCCGCAGTTTTATAGTGGAGGTGAGCCACCTCGTCCTAAACAACTTCACCAATGGTGGTAGTAGCAAATATTAAAACAGGAGTCTTAAAATAATCTATACACTTTTAAAAGATTAAAAGTTAAACTTTAGGAGAACAAAGGAACCATTTCACACAACAAATGCCATATTTAAAGTCAGAATATGTAACTTTAGCTGACCACAAGTCACTTGCTAATGTCAGTTCCACAGCAATATCCATCATACGTTTGCTAACATTAGACACCATAGGTGAGGCTGTACCAACAAAACCTCTAAGTGCATTAAAATGAGTAATTGTGTGTTCATTGCTTATGAATTCAACTTTTCCCCTGTGAGACAAACTATTTGTTTTTTGTTCTTTCAAAAACTACACATCACCACTTTAGTAAGTTTAGTTATTGTCAAATACCCACTAACTGATCACGCAGTGAGATGTGTGAGGATCTGGGTGGATCACCACCTCGGCTGAACAATTCCCTGGGGGGGAACCCTGCTCCTACGTATATCTATGAGTTCATGTTTTATGCTAAAATTGTCGTATTGTTAATTATCATAAATCTGTAATGTTCAATGCTTTCAAAGAGTTATTTTCAATGGGGTGCTGTCATTTTCTTTTTGTGTGGTTAACCCACTTTCTCTCCTGCTCAGCTTGCCTCTTTACTATGAATGGAATATGCCTTGATGAAGGATTCTAACTATTAACACATTCCTTTAGTGTGACATACGCCTTGATAGTGGCGGCATCAGGCCGAGGGTCCGTCTTCAGGGTGAGGTAAACAGCCAAGGCCGTCTGGTCGATGTGAGAGATGACGACGTCGGCTGCAGATACCACCTCCCTCAGACGTTTTGCACGCTCCTGAACACAAACAGAAGCAAGAGAAATGACTGTGAGCAGAGGTAATTGTATAGTCAAGACTCCCAACTTCTGAGGGAAATGATTAAATGCTCCTGTGATTTAATTCTGGGTGAGCCATCTCCTTTTCCCCTTTTCTCTTGCTGGTGTGGTGTGCACCATTACCTTTTCAGAGTCCAGCTGGTGCAGTCTTTGCACATGCAGCGGGAGGTATTCTAGGTAGTTCTCCCTCAGTTCATCGTAGATAGAGCTGGAGTCCAACCTGAACAGAAAAGAGAGAACACAACAGATGGTTAAGTGACAATTCAAAAAGAAAAGCAAGTAATGTGTTGCTGAGCAAAACAGAAGAGCTACTGTGCACACTTTGTCATCCACTGAATCTTTAGGTCTCTCATAGCTTCTGCAAACTCCTCCTTCACGTCTTTCTCTTTGTCGGCTTCCTTGTCTTTCTCCTTCCCTCCGTTCTTTGCTTTGTTGGGAGCAGGAATTAAGTGGTAGACAACTGGAATGATATCCTGTATGAACACAGCAAAAAAATTAAGTTTAGTCAAAAGATAATAACTAATACATTCAATAAAATCCATGACCTCTTTTACTATTCTGAATCAGCATCCCAAATTCTCACCCTTTTCCTACCAATGTCATGTGCTGTGACTCCAAACTCCTTCTGCTTATCTCTTTTAAAATCAGTTAAGAAAAGTGTGTTTTAATACCCAGTTATACAAGCTGAAAATAGTGCTCATTATCAATTGATGTTGATATTTATGGATATATTAGTACGTTTTACTGACCACCAGAACACTTTTAACTTAAAATCAAAAGTAAATATCCATTATGGCTAGCCTGTTGCATATTTCAATACAGCAATAATGACATAATTGACATAATTAATGAAGATATAACAAATCCCATTTTGAGGTAAACCATAAGCCACATAGGCGAGCAGTGGACGCTCTGTTGTACAGTGTTTCTAGCTCATCCAGTACCTTTTTAAACTTTCCTTTTCGTTTTGCAGAGGCCTGCCCCTGGTGGTCAGAATAACACACAGTAAGGAAGAGACAACACAAAAACACCAAAAAAAGGATTCTCTCTTTCTTCATTTTTTTTTTATCTTTCATCCTCACTCAGAGTCTAATCCACCTACCTGTCAAAATTAAATAAATGCTACAGTGGTAAACAGTGGTGTAATCCTTGATGTTGACAAACTCAGATTTCTATCTTGTGTTCACATCTATCAAATCTGATGGACTTGTTTCTCTTACATCTGCTCTGCCACAAGGGTTAAGCACTGCATCTTCACTGAGAACTGAAAACTAAATGAAACATGATGCGGGTGTACAGTGAATCTTTGACTTGAAGAAAGTCAAAACTGTGTGTGTGAGACACAAACAATAAACCTCAGCAATGCAATGTAAAACAATATCTGAAAAATATATATATTTTTAATTAATTTGTAAATGGGTGCTGAAGTTTGACAGAAAGAGCTTTGCATTCAAGCCACTGAGTCAGGCAAGTTCAGCCAAAGATACACGAAAGCTTGATGCGTGCGATGAAACAACTCTTTAGAGGAGTAAAGAGGAGCACCTGCAGCCCATAGAATTAGTGAGAATAAGCTCCAGGAATAAAACGTTTGCTATTGTATTGCACAAATCACAGTGAATTTTATAATTTTGTTATTTCCTTTAAATTAATAGTTCACTCAAATCAATAACTGTGGGGTTTTTTGCTCACACACACACACACACACACACACACACACACACACACACACACACACACACACACACACACACACACACACACACACACCTCTAAATGGGCTCAAGAGAAAAGACATAAGTAACACTTACTAGCGGCGCTGATATTGTGACGATGTAATTTTGTGTCATTTACTTCCTCCAAAGTATAAATGTGAACATTCAGGCAGGGTATCAAACCTAAATGCCTTTTTTTGGTATCCACCAAAATGTGTCTCACAAAGTATCTAAAACAGTAAAGCACAGAAAGCTGGTAAGATTCATTATCTTGTTCACTATTTCTTGAAAGATTTCTTATAAAGCTGCTTGTGTTTCTTTAACGTTTTGGCTTCTTTGTAAAAAATGGTGTTCAGATTTCTCAATCTGATTTGGTTTGAAAGAAGTAACATTCTTGTGTTGGTGCTGAAATCAAGGCATCATATCTGCACTTCCATTGAAAAATACCAGTGAATAAAGTCAAAGTCATTGTAGACAGATTCTTTGTTAGTTAATGTCATTCACAACCTGTATTTTTCCCATTTTCAAATAGTAAAAACAAGGATCTAGAAGCGGCTGACTGGCTGACAGAAGAAAGACTCATTTTGACTTAATCATGCAACGAAAATATTCTATTCTGCAATCTAAATGAGACAATAAACAGCCAGGTGATAGGTGATCGGTGATAGGACATGAGCAACGAACGTCACATTTTGGGCTGACAGCAGAAGCATGGACAAAGAGAAAAAGTAAAATAATAAAATGAAACAAAGCTTTGCATTAAACAAAAGGACAGAAACCAATTTAAGAAGCACCACAGCAGTCTGATCAAAAATGAAGGTGATGACAGAAACTATACAAAACCTTAAAAAATGGAAACAGGCATTGGAGCACAGTCCTCAGGACCACAAGTACTTTGAGCTTCACATATTTAGGAGTGAATTTTTCATGATTAAATCAGGTCAAACTATTGGAACCCTGGCCATTATAAACTGCCATGTAGTTTATGTTTTCACACAACAATGTGTAAAAGTTCCTCAAGAGAAGACAGAAAACTACCATGACTTTAGCAGGGATGACTACTGCTCTAGAGGAAAGAGGGCAACAACAAATAAGGCAACTCACTGCTTTCTTGCCAAACTCGCTCTTGGGAACAACGAGAGAACCTGAAAGATAGCATCCTGGACTCGTCCCCTTTGGGATCCTGAAAAAAAGGGAGAGAGACGGAGAGAATAAAGAAAGCAACACTAAACTAAATTGATCACAATAATATATATATTTTTTTTAAATAAATATTTTCTCATGTGCTGCTTTATCCAACCAAACATGCACTTATCCAGCAGTGCAGGCAGCTTTGATGCAGAGACTGAAATCTCCTTCTTCAGTGTCTCAGTTCAATTTGTAAGTTTACTAATGGACAAAGTCAATTGTCATGCGATGTGGAGACCGGTCCTCTTTAGAAATTAACATAAATACTTAAATAAAGTTTATGTATCTCAGTGTTCTTGTAGTTCATCTATTTAAATACCATATTTGATCACTAATATGATTATATTGTTTTACACAGGACAAAGTCTTCATCTCAAAGCATACTTAATGTGTCTGCTGTAGATTCTGTAGATTCTGAGAGTCTGAAAGGATCTAGTCACAGCTGCTTCTTCCTCAGTGCTATTGTGTCACGAAGTACTGTGAATATGTCAATGCAAGAGAAAAGTCCCTCGTCAAATCGACTTACTTGTCGTCTGGCAGGGCTGTGACATAGAAGGGCTGTGTGGCGCCCGGGCACAAGGTCAGGGAGTTTGCCTTCTTCTTGGACATGAGGGCAGCACGGTGTGACTCGTAGACGTCCAGACTGAGAGTGGTGGTCAGACGGTGAGAAACTACAAACGGTAGATCCTTGAGGCGCTCCAGCTCACTGGACTGCTCGTGGCGGACCTGCAGACGCACAGTGTAGTCCCCCTTTTCCAGCTTCAGAGAATACTGGAGAAGTAAAACAGACCGAGGGGAAATGCGTTAGCTCATGGTGTGTATCCTTCTTATCCCCAATCCTACCTTCTGAAAAATATACCAACTACAGATACGCGTGAACATCTGTAAAGGCAAAGACATGTTATCTTAGCTTAATGTGCTAAAGCGTACCTGGTGTGGGTAGGCGTCCCCTGAGCCCAGTAGTCTCTTGTTCTGATCAAACAGCATCCAGAGCTGACTGTCAAACTCAGACTCATACAGCAGCTCACACAGCATGGGACAGCTGGGGGTGACCTCTCCACTCTTCGGCTGAGGAGAGAGCAAAATAAGATTATACACACTGATGGAAAAACAAAAACACCAGCATCTTCTTCCTATAGAAAGCGCTGATGATGTTGGCAGTACCTGGTGAAAGCTGTAGGTGAGGACAATCTCGTAGAGTTGTCTGTTGTTAGGCAGAACGTCCCTCAATCCTAGGGCTTTTATCTTTGAATTTAAGGGCCTAGAACAAAATATAGAAGGATGAAACAATGACCTGCACTGATGTGGAACAAAAACATCTACATGTGTGAGTGTGAAGTTACCTGAGAGGCTGAACCCAGGACTTAAGGGTGATAGTGGGGGACACATCCTCGTACCTCAGAGGCGACGACACATCAAAACTCGTCACTCCCTCTGAGGCGTGCTGGGCAGAGAAAAATAAGAGTTACAGAGAACTGATAGTGTCTGGGTTGTAGCTCACTTGTCAGAGTTGCAAATCTGTTCTCTCTTCTTACTATGTGCAGGGGTGAAGGGGAAGTGTGGAGTCCGTGGAACGAGATGCTGTAGTCCACTGTGACGTCACCCAGGCTCGCCCACCAGCGTGCAATACAGAACTCTACTATCCTTCCTGACTGGAGAAGAGACAACAAACAAGCAGAGGTTAGTCCACCGTTACGTCATTTTTTACATGTATGCATCTACAAATGTAAGCACGTGTGGAGCCTCTGGTATATCTACAGAATTACTGTTGTAGCAAAATCCAAGTCAAATAAATGTACATTTAGAAATGAATGATACGTACCAGCACAGGGAAAGCCTCAGTTAGTGAGCCTCTTTCCAATAGTGAGGAGAACTTGTAGAATTCATTAGCTCTGTATGCTTTCTGTTTGACCAGGTGCACCGCATGGAGAACAAACTTTGACGACACGTCTCCCGAATGAGAGGTTAGTGTGATCTCTGCACGAGAGAGAGGCGGGCAGAAGAGAGAATGTAGACGATGAAGAGAAGAGGAAAAAAGGTAAAGATAAAAAAGCCATGTTTTGATCACATTTGATTGTTTGCACCTATTGCAAGTCGCTTTGGACAAAAGCGTCAGCTAAATGAACTGTAATGTAATCATGAACATTATTTCTAATTTAATAGTGCTGATGCTGTATTGCACTTGATTTAAAAAATAAATCAATTTGACAGCGACACTCTCAATCACCAAGGCAGCAGGACCATGTGAGGAACAACCCACATTGACACCGAGGTATCAAAACGCACAAATTAAGTGAAGATACAACAATTGCAATTTTCTTGACCGATTCCGAGGAGGTTTCCAACGAGGGCAAACATTGTGCAGAAATGGTCTTAAACAACTGGAACAGAGTTTGAAAATCCGCTTAACAAATCAGGCCAAACTTTACTTTACTAAAGCTGAATGATTAAATAAAAACAGATATGTAAAGCACACGCTGTACTGACCCGCCCAGGAGGCTCCCTGAGGAACAGTGATGAAGTGGCGTCTGATTTGGCCTGGCCTGAAGTGTACGTCTGTGAAACACGCCTCCTGATTACGACTATCTGTCACTCTGTCAGATCAAAGAAACAGAAAACTGTCAGACTCGGACAAACAGACACACCTCTTGCTAGAGTGACAGAAAACAATAATCCAATTTAATGTAAGAACTCACTTGGCGGGGATAATAACTGTGATTGGGACTCTGAATAGGGGGCCACAGCTAGGTGCTGCTGTGTCATACCCACACACCTAAAAACAAAGTGACCAGATTAACATTAGCAGACTCAGAAACAATGTCTGTCTTCTCGTTCGTACTCTCTTTCCTGTCCCTACCTCTGTGTAGTGCACTCCATCTCTCAGCCCCACAGGATCGATGCGGACATTCACGTGACGACACTGGTTCATCAGCTCTAGATGTGTGGGGCACTGGACCCACGGGGCGGCACATGTGAGCGCCAAGTGTAGCTGCAAGGAGATTCGCTCGGAGTTCCCTGCGGTGGACATTAGAAGAAGACCGATGGTGTAAAAGATGAAAACACATGTCCACACTAAATTCAAAAACTGTTAATGTGATGAGTGTTCTGCCAACTATGAACAGAAACCTGTGTTCTCCGGGAAGATGGGTTCAATTCCTACTCCGTGATCTGAGGGTGCAAGAATATGGGTTGGTTCCCTGAGGTAGATTCCTCTCTGTGATCCCACACTTACTGAGAAGCCGAGGTGGCTTGTGGGTAAAGAGGCGTGTTGAGTGAGGTAGTCTAATGCCTTGTCCACCTGAGAGGAAGAGAGGGGGAAGATTACTAGAAGGCACATAGAAACATGTAAAGAAAATATATCTCCTCTTTCTTTTCTGTTAAAAAGGGTTTGTTCCAAAGCGGGGGTCGAAAGGTTTGACCCCTGAGGCAGATTTTTAATATTGGGCTATATAAATAAAATTGGCTAGACTAAAAATGAAGGAAGATGTTAAGACTGTAACAAGAGATGGAAGAATTACCTGGATTATCCCATGGCCCTGTGCAAACACCTCGATGTCATCAATCTTCAGAGCTGTGTGCTCCAGCGCTCTCCTCACCGCAGGAACAGAGGGAGAGATCCCGTTCTGCTTCAGTCCTTTAAAAACCACACAGTACCCCACACTAGCATCAGGATTACATTGGCACACACACTTCCATACATGCAATATATTCCCAGTCCATGACCCTGGACGCACCTGAAAGGATTAGTGCAATGCCGCCACAGGCATTTGGGGATGACATGGATGTGCCGTTCATCAGCTGGGTACCACGAAGAGTCCAGTTGGGTACAGATGCAATGGCCCCGCCTGGCGCACTGATGCTGACCCCCAGGGCCCCGTCTGTACTAGGGCCTCTGGAAGACCAGGTGTACTGGTTGGGAGGCAGCTTCTCTCTCAGGGAATACTCTGCCACCATCATGTCTGGAGTCACATATGCTCCAACTCCTACGGATAGAAGGGGGCAGGAATTAGGGTGCGTTGTAAATAAAATAAAGTAGGTTAGGAACACTTTACGCCCCTGATTTTATCACATCACAAGATTGTCTCTAGTTTCTACTGTGAATAATAAAAACTAGACAGCAAGCTTGACAAACAAATTTAAATGGGCTACACTATGTTGCACTTAATTGGAGGTTTAATAAAAATCCATCAGCACGAGTACCTATGACACTGCTGGTGGTTCCCCCCGGGCAGCCGACCGTGGAGAGGCACGGGCCGTTGTTTCCTGCACTTGAGACAAATATCACATTGTGCTTCTGCACAGCCTCTGTGATCACCTCACAAATCCTCCTGGAAGACAAATTGACATAAATCAGTGTGCAACAGAAAACAAAACCATACTATCACACCCGCTGTTGCAATACGTACCCCGTATTGGGCCAGTGGGTGGCTTCCCCATAGCTGTAGTTAACCAGGTCACACTTGTAGTTGATGACTTCGATCATCTTTAAAAAGGGAGGAAAAAATTAAAGAGTGCAAAAAACAAAGGGGGGTCTATATTTGTCTGGGCAATATACCGCGCGGATGAGTCCTGTGCCTGTTTCCATTGTGCTGAGGCGTGTGTCTCCAATCTTCAGTGCTAGGATTTGGGCACCGGGGGCCACGCCGTTGCGCTCGGGTTCCTCTGGGAAGTAACCTGCAGCAATGCTTGCCACGTGTGTCCCATGAGCCCCTTTAAAAAGCACACAAGCAAGTTAGACTTGCGAATACACTGTGAAGAGTGGTGAACCTGCCCGGCGGTTACATGGAACATGTTTTTGTGTTTACTGAATCATATGAAGGCTTCCTTTCAGAGATGGATTACGTGCTTTGGGATATCTCACCTCCACTGGTGACGATGCAGAGTGTGTTTCCCTCATCATAAATATTAACAGAGTAGTTAAGCATCTCAGCATTTCCTAACGTGGCATACTCTTGCGTCTCTTTGTAGGAGCTCAGCACAGTGCACTGGCACAGCTCTCCAATCTCTAAAGTGTCGACTACAGCCCTAAAGAAAACAAACAGAAACAGACAATGTGAAGGTTAAATATAATATTGGTAAACAGTAGTGAGTGAAAAGGAAAGGTAAAAAAAAAAAAGTTTGTTTATGAAGAGTTAAAAAGTTTGTATGGCTTACCTCCATGTGACGCCGTCATGCCAAAGCACACAGTCATATACAGGACCAGGATCACTGTACTTCTTTTCTAGTGATGCCAGCAGCTCTGACTGACTCTGCAGCTCTTCTTTCTGCAACTTCTCCATCTGGAGAGAGGAAGCAAGCGGGAAGGATACATGAGAGAGTAGAGAGAAATCAGATTAGGAAACACCAACTGCATGCAAACAATGACATGTTCACAAATAACTAAAGGTGTGTGGGTCTGACCTGTGAGGGTGTTGGGTTACAGAGGTCAAACTCTTCTGTCCTTCGAGAGACCTCAGCTAGTGCTGCACGGTGTGGTGGGTCCCACAACTTCTCCTTTCGCTCTTTCTAGTAGACGAAATTACAACAAAAGTACCATAAAACAGCCACAGAGGATGGCAAGAAAATACATTTTTGTTCATGTTATATACAGGATTTTGACAATATACATTCTTGGTTCTACTAGTACTGTTGTAACAATGCAATGGAGAGAGATTATATGCATAACCATAATGTTGCAAAATTACAGCAATAACCTCAAGTCTTTCTACCTGTATTCTTTCTTTGAGAGCCTTAGGGAAGAACTCATATCCATTTTTAACTCCAATGCGATACTTCCCTGATGGATTGACCCAGGCAGGAGGAATCTGGAAAACATAAAAAGACACAGCTCGAGAAAAATACATAAAGTGTAGGTCTAATGATCTAATCAAATATAGTTAGTGGGCCATGAAAAATAAATTAAAAAATGATTTCAGATGTAGGACAATACCTGTGATAAAAATTTTCCTATGTGACAGCTGTTTATTTATTATTTAATTGGTCTTGGGGAGTCTACTGACCTTAAGTGTTCTACCAGAGAGGCCAGCGATTGTCCCATCTTTAGGTTCCGCCACCGTGGTCATATTCACGTCACCGCTGCCTGTTGTATCGATGATGTCGACGATCTTTGGCTTCCCCTCAGTTGTGACCTAAAAGAAGCAGTGATGAAGAAAGCAATCCGTAATCTATAAGGAAATTCAGGCTGAAAGGGATGCATAGTACATAGTCATCAGTAACTTATGCAGACCAGGGAGGACTGCGGACACATTTTACTTGAATCGGAGTAATGTACAAACCATCCTAAATAGTGAATAAACTTCAAATTACTGACAACAGCATATTACATATTACACACACACACACACACACACACACACACACACACACACACACACACACACACACACTGAGCAAGGTGACGAGGTAATACAAAAATGGTTGACCTTTATTTATTTTGCCATGGTCTGTTGTCTATTATCAAATAAGGGACATATCATTATCTAATATCCTGAAATGTATATATCAGTTAGTCATAGGCATTGTCCACTGCGTCATACACCATCCAGTTCTTCCATTTAAAACATTGTTCTATAGTAGAGATTCAGTCTTATACCAATTTCTTGCTATTGCCTTTACTTATGATCAATAACATCTAACATTATCAGTGACACAATCATTTATATTTCCAAGGTATCTAACTTTGCATTCCTTATGTATTGCATATCCCTGAATATCTTTAATTGTCAGACCCATTTCACCGCTAATGTATGACATTCTCAAATGTGTGTGTGGTTTGGCACATATCTGCCAACATGATTGTTGTGCACAGCTTATTTACCCTTCATTTCAGGTGTAATGATGTAGCGGGTTAGATTTTTCCACCCACTCTCCCAGCTGACCTTACTTTAATGTTATGATGTGCAAAACAACCCGAGTAACACAGACATAACTGTATGGCAACTGACAGGTTCTTATTGACTTACTTAATACTGAGCAGCTAGCTGAATAAGCTAACGTTAGATTCCTGTGTGACTTGGCAGTAAATATGTAGTGAAGACTCACAAACCGACGAGTAAACGACCATAGGTTATTTGTGCTACTAATAATCTAGTCGTAACAGCCAAACCGTATTCAACCAACTGACAGGACAAACTTTGAATAATTACTGAGACAGTTGAAGGAAATCTGAGGCGGACAAATTCAGCTGTTAGCTGCCAGGCTAACATGTTAGCAGGTATGCCAACTAGCTAACGTTAACGTTAGTAAGTTAGTCTAGCACCGAAACACAATTTGACAGCAGGGGGAAACAATTGCTATCAAATGCTTTGTGTTGATTTGGTTGTCATAAAAGCTATAAAAGCGAATTGTCATAGTTGTTGTGTGTATGTAATGTGAATGAAACGGGCCTTTAGCTTTGCTAGCTTGCACCAGCTAGCTCATAGCTAATGTGAGGCAGCTGCCGGTCAGATTTACCTGCATGCCGGGGGCCCCGGGATCCACGCCGGTGTCGAGGATAGCGATGAGAACTCCTCGGCCATCGCACTCGGGGAACCTGGTGAGATAAGAAGCGGCTCCGGTTTCTTTTTTAGGGAGCAGTCCATGGAAGGGGAACGGTTCTTCAGCAGAATGAGCAGCCATGGTTAGAAGAGCGACGATGAAAACAAAGCAGGGAAATGGGGAAGAGAGCCGCACGGTGAGAGAGACAGGGAGGAGAGCTGTTTAAAGGGGCAGTGCCAGCCACATCTCTGTAACCTTTAGTCAACAGGCCTGTCAGTATTCCAATGTTTTAGCTACCCACGTATGCCATCACATTATGTTGCTGATATTACCTGTATACCCAAGGCTGCCAGAGCCTGGACCCTGGGTTTTCTGTGACCCAGAAGGCCCAAAGTTCACCATGAGACTGTTGATTTGTGGTAATTTGATGAAAATGACATTTGTTTTGATATAAGGGCCATTTAAATACTTTACCCAATACAAACTGAAAGAACAGAGACTAAGGGGTTACTGCATTTGATCAGGTTTGGGGCCATGTGTATCTGGTGGTCTTACAAGGGGCCACTAGTAGTCTACTGTTTTGCCCTATGGTATGAGGTATGAGTGTATTGCAATTTACATGGCGTTTTATCAATAACTATCTCACAAGCTGCTGTCTTTGAACAACATATCTTATTAGCAGCTAGGAGAAACAGCAGAATATGTAATGAGGATTGTTTGGGCTCAGGAAACTAGTAACATAGCTATTATGTCAAGTACAGAGCTGAGATGCTGGCCTTTAAATGAATCAGGGCTCAATAATTTGGCTGCATATTTGATTTATTTTTCATTATGAGTCATGTTTTCCTCTTCTTCTTTTTTGTTATTTGATGCCACTGGTCAGCAGGTGTCACTGATTGTTACCATGGAAACATGGCTCTTAGTTCTGAGTTAGCCTGGGGATCGGGAGGCTTAAAATAAGTCAGTCTTTCATACTGTGAAACTGTCTAACTTGAATAACCAATCTAAGGGCAAAATGAAGGCTGGCATAAAACTAAACGCCAGTCTAAAATATCTTTAGACTAATGCCTCCATCCTGTAAATTGTGGGGTCACTGGCACATAAGTACACACTAGGTGGTGCTATAATACTGATAGTTGTGTCATTGCTGCAGTCACACTTTGCTCCCTTTGCTCTCAAGGGACTGACAAACTGAAGTCAATAAAAGTTTGGCACTACTGCTACTACTAAAAATGGATTTTGTACCATATTTAGGGCACAACATAATGGGCATTGATGTCTAAAGAGTTACCTTTCAAACATGTTTATGAAAGCAACTCTTCATGCAAACATCTATCCTTTGAAGAGTAGCTGCTTGCACTAATGACAAGCAGAACATGCTGTTTGTCATTAACCTGTACCTCCTGCTTAATTCTATTGATTAAAATCATGCATGCACTTAAGTGGTTCGAAGGCTTATATATCATCCCCATGAAATGAGACGGTTATTAAACTCTTAGGCTCATAAAACCCTCCAAACTATCTAGAAAATAGAGCTACCAAACATAAACAAGGATGTGTTCTTAATGTCAGGAGGTTTACATTTTTGAGATACAGATTTATCACCTAAACAGCGATATGTAGTTTGCTGGTTTGGGGCTTAACCTGGTACCCTTAAACTATTTCTTAGTTCACCTCTGTTGATAAAATATAGTAATGTTTTATCTTCTTTTCTCAATTTCAATCAGAGACTGTGGCAGATAAACAAAACTTTGTGTTTGGATCGTTGCTTTAGTTGAAAGGATGGGAGAACAGACTATTCTCATATCTGCATGTGTTGCTCATTAGTTTTTCTGTAACCCCACTACTGGCCTACGGACATGATTTCTGGTCTTTTGTCTGTTTATTTTCTAAAGATGCAGTGTTGTGAATGGAGGAGTGTGGAAACAATCAACTCAAAAATAACAAATTTGATCAACATGGAGGTCCTACTTATGTGAGTTTGATACATTTAAGATAAAGTGTCATTGATGTTTTTTCCACAAATCACATGCATTCTTCTAACGTTTGATTCATGTACTATTCATAGAGATGTTAACTTTGCAGATGTCAATCATCATCTGTTCAACTCCATACTCTCTGTTTCTCTCACATATACCATAGCAATACACTTAGTACACTGTACGTTACGGTGTGTGCTTGTACTACAAGAAACAGAACAAGCAATGGTTGGACGCTTTAGTTGTGAATGAGCAGTTATTTTAAATGTGCCAACGCCCTCAGACGCTGCTTTGGTGGCTGGCTTGTGCAAAATAAAACAACAGTGAGCATCCTTTCACTAATCTGCTAAGAGTCAGCATCTGCCTCCTCTTCCTCTTTCTGTCAATGGCATTATCACACACATGTACAGACACTGATTGATGCCACTCTTACACTAAGACACATATTTTGATATCCTTGTTCACTTCTTTGCTCGAGATAAGTTACAAGGGGCTTTTTCTGTTTCTCTGTCTTGTACCATTAAGACTCACACACACACACACACACACACACACACACACACACACACACACACACACACAGGCTTGTGGTTTACCACAGGGCGTAGCTACTTTAGCTAAACTGAAATAAGTGCACGTCATAAACGTCTTTACAGCATTATTTCCCTATGTGATGCCGTGCTTACAGAAAAAAAAACGATATTATTATTATCCTCCTCCTTTGCTTGCTGATATGATACTACTTTGGTTGGTATGTCATGATAGTGGCAACCCTTGACTCTTTTATTATAGTCTTATATTACAGCTATTTGACTGGAGTTGCATATGTGCATGTAAATGTATAGTCACAAGGAGAGTTCTTGGTTTACCTGCTGAGATAAATCGACTTTAAGTAAAGTTAGAGCAAAATAAACTTGTCTTGAGAGGTTATACAGCATGGATAATACCATGGTTATTATTTAGCCACAGAGTTTTAGAGGAGATAGTCAAAGGCACACAAACCGTGTTACATACTGTGTCACTGATATGCATGCTCAGGCACAATATGCACATTTAATCACTCGTGAAAAAGAATTGAGATACTTTACTTAAATAAAAGTCAAATACACGTCAAATGCGTGCATTTAAAAATGTCCTAATTTGGTAAATTACCAAAAGTAAAAGTGTTCCTTTGGGCTGCAATTCTTGTATGAAAGGTGCTATACAAATAAAGCTTATTATATTTATTATATATAATATTATAGGATTATATTGTAATTATTGATGCATCAATTGTGTAAGCGTCACTTTAATGTTGCAGCTGGTAAAGGCGGGGCTAGTTTCAATTCAATATACATATACTGTACAGATGGGTAGTTTATTCTATAATAAGGCATCATGGTACAGAAGTATTATCAGCTAAACATACTTATAGTTTTAAAGTCAAAGTACTCATTCTGCAGGAAAAGGACCCTTGGAAGTGTTATTAGTTATTAGTATTATTAGTTAGTTTATATTAATGCATTAATGTGTGAGCAGCATTTTACTGTTGTAGCTGGTCGAGGTGGAAGTCATTTTAAGCATTTACAGTTATCTATTTTAGTCCGGAAGCTCCTAACCCAAAGGGTCAGGCCCCTCCTAAAGGTCACAAGATAAATATGAGAGCTTGTGAGAAGATTATTTGCTGTTTTTGTGTGAAATATTGGATATCTTTAGACCTTGATAGACTGACTGTGACTCGAGGCCCAAACTGAACATCGCTTTTTAGGACATGGCCACAAAAGATTGGAAAAAACAAATTATTCATTATAATTTGAATTGAAGCGCAAGTACCTCGAAATTGTACTTAGTACTTTACTTAGCAGTAAATGTAGTTAGTTACTTTCCATCACTGATCTGCAAAGTAACTAGAAACTGAAGCAGTCAAATAACGAGTAAAAAGTACAATATCTGAAATGAACTGCAGTAGACGTATAAGTAGCATTACATGGAAATGTACTTGAGTAAATGTACTCAATTACTTTTTAGTTTAGCTCCAGGGTATGCCAGGATTGTCGCTGTGTGGCGACGTTTCTCTCATTTCCCTCCTTGAGGAGGGTCTAACAGGCTGACGGTACTAATGAGACATATAGCCTAATAAGATTTAGAGCTGTTCTAAAGGAGTCACAGCTAATCCCAACACTTCAGCTGGCAGCAGAAACACTGCAGCTAACTGCCGTTCCTGGTCGAAAGACTGTCCGACTGTTCTTTTAGTCCCACATCTCTGCTGGGTTGGGCTTGGCCAGCTGGGTTTGTAGAGCGCTCCAGACCAGAGTCAGGCTATTTTGAGGAATGTGGTCATGGTGATCTCAGAGGCGTGGCCCTGTAGGCTCAAGTGTGGGCTGATGATGACCATGTGTCTTTCACCTGAATGGATGTTAAACCCTGTCCAGACATCCCTCCCACAGAGCAAGCCAGCACCTTGTCCATTCTTCCATCTGTTAAATTTGGCCCAAGATTAGCGGCAACAGGAAAACATGAATTATTTAAAGTTTAAAGTACTTGTCTTGTTTTGTGCCTGTCTTTTATCAGGAACATTTCTCTATTGTTGCTATAATCAATTTTCTTTTTTTCATTTTGTCGTCTGTCACAAGGATAGTTTAATAACAGTTTGTTGGTGATTTAGATACATTTAATAGCATGTATCTATAATTATATCTGTATATTTTAATTATATCTCTGTAAAACACAGTCCAGTTAAATTTCCTAATCCTGATTATATTTGACCATTCAAGAAGTATGTATTGATTGACCCTGATGTTGATGTTTTTGATGTTTTTGTGTTTGAGGATGATTCCTCCCTTGAGTCAGTATTGATGTACACTGTCTGTTTATGGAGGACGTTTAGGTTGTCTTGAACACAGAGGCCACCGCTTAAACTCTTACATCAACCTGCCGTTAAACAGTGAGGGATTGTTTTTTCTTTGTACATTTTTGTCTCACTTACCGTCACTAAAAGCTATATTGTAGAAAACATAAATATCCCTTGATTCAACCCAAATCAACATTTTGATAAATGAAACATGTTGGTCAATTCAGTTTAGGTTACCGACCACACCATGTCCTGAGTGTCCATGTAGTATTGATCCATAGTATGGGAGTGAAGTTAATCCTCAGTCGTGTACAGCCTGTAAAGCTCCGATCACGGGAACAGTAATAGATCATTTGCTCCAAAGAAGTAACAGTGTAAAGCTGTTTTGTTGCTTTTTGAATTCTGTTTGATGTAGAAAAAAATCTGGTGAGATCCAGTAGAGTCAGGCTCAATGCTGCTGCATGTGGGGCCCATAGAGGGAGAGAAACACTGAACAGCCACTGATGATGCATTGCCAGTTTTTAGAGAGGGAAGGTACAAATAAAATGCTGATGTATACGGGTATGGTAACATAGCTTTGCCAGCAGCTACAATTATATCTTTTTATATCTTTCAACATTATGAGCTAGTTCTTGTCAAATCAGAGTCTAGCCATCCTCATGACGTCGTAGCCATGTATGAGGGGTGATTAAGGCCAAAGAGGAGCAGAAAAGAGAAGAAACAGTCCATAACACTATTGCTGCTATTTTTAAGGGGATTTGGTAAGACCTATATTTCAACATGACAACATAGAGACATGTCTGTTGGTCACGGGGTTTAGCAGTGGATGGCACAAGTTTGATGTGTCTGGAAAATGCGGCAAAAGTTGCTCAATGGGATGTTGCTTTTAAACATATTACTCTTAAGTGAGCAGATTTACTTTTAGTTACAAATCTAATACAACACACTGTGGCCCGTTGGCAGTAGACATGACATCCTGACCTGAGAGAAAGAAAAAGCATTTATTCACATCACCAATGATTGATATAAGTGGCAGGCGTGAACAAATATAGAAACTTTGTTTTCCCTTTTTTTTTAAAGAAGCTCTGGATGATCAATAATTACATGATCACAATTTATTCTAGAATATTTATTGAATATTGCTCTCACCGTCAATATCTTTTGTGTCTAAAAACTGTTTGGGTAGTTTGGGAAACATTTAGTATTTTTTGTTTGCACTGCTGTAACTGATGAGAAACACACGTGAAGAACCCATATGTATTCTTGATAACATTAGAAATGTCTAGATGTTTGTTTTGTTATGTCCACTCTCTGGGCGTGTGGACTGTCGTCACAGCAAGTGTGCAAGGTCTGTACGGGGTTAAAATATGTTGACAGGACTTCCCTGGGATATGACCACAATGCAGAAATCTTGAGCCTGTAGTCCATCTTGGAGCATTTTTATGAAAGGAATTTTCATTGACAAATTGTGTGCATTATCAAACCTCACTTAATGTACACAATGTGTATATTTTGGATTTGCACTTTGACTTTAACCGGTTTATATTTTTAGCATTGTGGTATAATTCTGGATTTGCACCTTATTGATATTTGATATGTTATATTTGATATTTTATGTTTGTACTCATTTTGGTATGCAACTTGCAATTTCACTCAGGGTAAAAAAAAGCTCTAGTTTAACTTGCAGTTTACACATGCATTTCTGCTATATATCTAAATTATGTTTTAAGGGACGGCTGTGAGAAACTTCGGCTGTCTCCAGTTTCCTCAATGACACCACTTCCTCTCTTCTGTTAGTGGCACGGATCACCCTCCATACCCATGTGTGGGCGGTGTTGTGTCGAGCCACACCTCCACTGGCGCTGCTGCTGCGGGACTGGAGCTGAATCTGCCCGCTTGTTCACAACCAGCTAGCAGAAGCAGCGACCGGGACCGGTGTATGATCGCTGTTAAGAGAGCATAGATGTGCAAAACCCCTGGATTATCCGTGCGCTGGAGAGGCCAGAACCGACCACCGTGGAGGACTGTCTTTATCTAGTCGTCAAAAGGGAAACAGCCACGGGGAAAGCATGGCGGTAGAAGAGGAAGGTCTCCGGGTTTTCCAGAGCGTTAAAATAAAAATAGGTAAGAGGAAAAATCCCTACCCCCAGTCTGAGCGCCTCAATGGATGGCTCCATGTTAACGGGCCAAGCAGACAGGCAGTGAAGGCTGGAGACTGGAGGGGGGACAGATCTGTCTCGTTCCTGCTGTTATTGTAATTCAAATCACACGCTTTTCTCCCAGCGCCCTAAACCGCAAACTGTAAAAATGTAAAAGGGAAACAAATCGAGAGACTCAAAGCCTTGTGGGAATTTGGCAGCTGGCATAATAATCCAAATCATGTGTGGTAGAGGTATGGCACATATGGAGGTTTGAACTGCTGGGTGATATTTAGCAGTCTGTGCGACATAAAGGCTCCACAGCTGCACACATCCAGATGCTTTTTCTGGACACTTCCGATCAAATAAACGTTTATTACACCTTAGTTGCAGCCACCCTTTCATGTTATTGTAACCCCCCTTCTCTATTGGCCTCCACCTCCAAATATGCAGCTTTATGCTGGACTGTCTAGCTATTGATTGTTAGCCCCGATTTCTATTTTTAGATATCTAGCTGGTCTCCAGTGAGCAGCATACCCCTGGTTTGTAGGAGGCATGTGGTGCATGCATATCTTGTGAATGGAGCCATGAGGAGGCGGTGTACAGTTTGCGGTGGAGGATTTAGTGTTTAGAGAAGATTGTGTTTTTATGCAATTGAGAAATGGTCATGTCTGTACAAAAGTAATTTTTCTTGATAAAAAAAAAGTTAAACTCCAGTAATTACATAATGAAAAATACATAACCACATGTATCTCATGGATTATAATAGACACTGATAATAATAATAATAATAATAATAATATATAATAATAATAGTTATAATCAAATAGGAGAGAAAAATTAAGTTGCCTGTAAGCTTAGTTTTAAGTTACACTCTTGACTTGTACAGTAATAAAGTTATGGTTACACAATTTATTTTCTTTATAGATTAATCTGAACATTATTTTTTTGATTGATCAATTTATTTGGTGTCTTCAAATAGTTTGTTTTGTCCAACCAACAGTTAACAAGCCAAATATTTTAAATGTTTAGTGATTAAAAAAAAGCTGCAGATCTTTGGATTTGAAAAGCTGGGATCATTTTTGGGCATTTTTGCTTGCAAGATTATTTAAATTATAAATTGATGATCAAAATGATTTCTCTATTAATCAACTTATCCATTGTTTGACCAATTGTTTCAGATGCAGTCATAGTAAATGTTCTAGTGTTCATATTGTGAGGGGAAGAAGTTTACAATGCTTCAGTCTGACCGGTTTCATAACATGTTGCCTTTTCAATATCAAAACATTCAAAGCAAACAATCATTTCCTCTGTCTGCTCTAAACTGTTGTCTCGGGTCAACATGGGATGTTTGGAAGCGTCTGCTGTAGTTTTCACTGACATCTGGCAGGCCATTCATCCTGTCTGTGCTGTCCCGCTTTGTTGTTACTCTAAACATGACAGAAGGGATGAGCAGATAAAAGAAAAAGACAACAAATACACATAGAAGCTGTGGGGCTGTGTCATGATGCCAGCCAGCATCCAACAAAACCCCATTTTTTCAGTTGAGGTGATACAAAGTTAGGCTGTGTTTTTAAGCTCCTTACCTGCAGTTAAAAAGGTCCGGAAACACCTGGAGCGAGAACCATCCTGACTCAAGTTTATCAAATAGTTAAGCCCCAGTGAGACGTTATGCTCAGACCTGCAGCTCCTGGGAGAGTTGTAATGTTAAATCACTAAGGCCTCATTAAATTGCTGCGCTTTTCTGAATAAATGTTCAATTAGCCAGCAGCGTTGAGTTCCTGTGAATGAAAACTGAATGAGTGGAGGACCTCTCGCCGCCACAAACGTCTTTCCTACATACAAGTCTACTTACTAATCACGGCAGCAAAGTGCAGAGGTGGAGGAAGTTCTCAGATCCTTTAGTCAAGTAAATGTAGCAATACCACACTGTACAATACTCTGTCACAAGTAAAAGTCAAGTTTTGAAAATGTTATTAAAGTAAAAGTCCGGAAGTATTATGACCAACATGTACATAGAGCATCAAAATTCAAAGTAATGTAGAAAAAATGGCCCCTGTAAGTTATATATAATATATAATATTGAATTATTACTAATGTTGTAATGTATAAATAGCATTGTGGTTGAGGTGGATTCATTTTAAAACTTTTTTTTATGTAAAATCTTATGTTGTATAGTAACTAACTAGAAGAGCTGCAACAATGAATCTATTGTCATAAAAATAACCTGCAACTTTAATAAATAAGTAGCAGTTTTTTCTTTGCTTTATATTATTATGAATTGAATATCTTTTGGTCTTGGACTGACAGTCGGAAAAACAAGACATTTGAAGACATGACCCTGGACAAATGTCACTATTTTCTCACATTCTATAGACGAAGGTTTTTATCAAGAAAATAATCGTTAGATATTCACATATTTATAAAGCACTTTGAAAGCTTTATAAATATGTCTTGACTTGTTCCTTGCAGTTTACTGATGAAGAACATTTCTGTTGGACTCGAGTTTCCTCTGTAATGTGATACAGTGATGACAGTAGAGTTTACACCGTCTAGTTACCTAGCAGCAGTCATACTGACTGTCAGTCCAATCCCCACGGCACTCTGCTCATGGGAATGTCTGTGTAACCCTTGCATCACATTGTTTTCATTAAAGTCCTTTGGCATGAGACTGAGGCTGGCTGATGACTCAGAGCTGAAAATCTGCCAGATATTTGCAGAAGAGACAGAGAGATAGAGGACTTATCATGGTTGTGCTCCACCAGGTGATGACTCTCCTCAGTTTCCTGGAGGAACACACAAGTTTCGGAAACCGAACGGGGCTACTGGGCCCGAGTCTGTTCTGTCTGCCAAACACAGGAAACAGGAAACTACCCCCAATTCACTTCCCGATTGGCTGGAACAGACTACAAAAGAATTGTGTTTTTTCCTGCATGGCAACAAGCTAATGCAAAGCAGATGTATGGACACAGAGTGAGGGACAGAGGTGGTGTCTCACTTGCAGGGGCTGGCTGTGCTTCATCTGTCAGCGACTGTGTCTCCGTCAGTGCGCAGAGAGACGGGGGGACGTGTTAGTGGCACAGCTTGAGTCGGGACTTTGCCCTAATTAACAACAACATATGTGCATTCGACTTCTCTGTCATCGCTAGAAACATAGTTTGACACAACACATAAAACCATATATTGGTTTGTTTAAATAAAGAGGTACTACGGCCATCTTCAAAACTCATACATGTTATTCCTATGATCTAAAACAGTCGAAAAATATTAGTAAACGTGAAGAACTATTTCCAAAATCCTAAAACTAGAAACTCATTTTCTTTGTCATCCAGTACAAAGTCGGAGAACAGCTCCATAGTGAATTAGGAAAGATGTTATAGATGACACTAAAAGCATCCAGGGGAATGTTTTTGTATAAAAAATAAACAACAATACATTCTGTGGGTCCATGGTCTGCCATTCATTGCCTTTGGAGCAGCTCCAGACCCAATACTTGATGACATCACAAGTTTGACTTCTCTGGTTTCTGGCTTTGGAAAAGAGAAGCTCATCTTCGCAAATATTGATTGAACTTTCCTAGGCCATAGAAATAACATATTGGCATTCTTAATTCAGGTGGTGTATCCCTTTAACATCTTCAACCCCCCTGCCCGTAGGTCAGTGAGTGATGGTACATCTGTGGAACAATGAAATAAACAATTGTTGTTAGTACACAATTCGATTTTGCTTTATTGCTTTTATATTTATAATTTCCTGTTTAATCCCAGGTTAAAGGTTAAGATCCTTTCAGAGTTCAGTTTGTGTCTGGTAGCAGGTGTTGTGGCAGTCAGAGGATATAAATTATTGGATTGGCCTGAGAGTAGATCTCACTGAACATGGGATCAGTTCTTCTATTAAGCTACTCAGCATGCCATGCTGAGTAGCTTACAGTGTTGCCACAGCACCGTGTTGTAATAGTACAGGTGCAATGTTGGATGAAGTGACAATAGTGTGTGAGTTGATCACACAGTTGAAGAAACAACTGTAAGGTAAGGTAAAGTGTTGGAGGTCGAGGAAACAGGAGTGGGCGGCTGAATTCAGGCAGCTCAGGCTGGATGACTCGGGCCAGTGAGCCCACTCCTTCCCTTGACAGCTGGCCAACAGAGGTTCCTATACTCCCTCCTGTCCAGACTGAATAGGAGACATGGAGTGACGGGGAAAGGGAGGGGAGGAATGTTTTGTGTGTGGAGGACTCCCGCTCTTATTGCGGTGAAGGGTTCATTTATTTATTTATTAGGACAAATAACAAGCATCAAAAGTCTGCGTTATAAAAAGTGGTGTGTGTGTGTGTGTGTGTTAGGGGGGTAGCTTGCATACCACCCGTAATGTTTACATACAGACGTTTATGTATATATGTGACAAGTTCTCCATTTTGTCCTAGTAGGCAGCTCTCTGGGAAGTCGTTTGCTGTAAACATCTGTGTTGACTGTTTATACGCAGGCCGTGTTTCGATCCACGCAGCTTTAGGCTGGTGGAATAATCCGGGTTGGGTACAGCAGCTCTCCCTGCACTCGGTAATGTGCCCTCCACGAGAACACGGTACCAGGAATAGTGGGGAAGTAACGCCGTAGACCCAGCATGCAGGGTTAGCAGGGGTAAATAAAGGGCTGCTGCACCCAGAGTGCCGCTCCTTGTCCTTCACATGCCCCGTGGGAGAAGTCGACTCAATCCCTCCCTGGGACGACCTCTACCTGCTTACAATGACATAAGCATGAAAACATTCACCATGCTGGTCAGTAGAGAGAGAAAGTGTCAGAAGACAGTTACCATATTCTTTCCACGTTGTGAAAAAGCGAAATTGCTTAAATGTCTGTAACAAATTGCTCCACACACACTGATTATATTTAGTTTTGCAACAGTGTTACTACTCTCCTCTGGCAACACAAACAATGTCAGCTTGCCACATGAAGGGACTTACACCCAACCAGCCTTTCCTTTGCTTGCAAAAGATATCATATCTTCTCAGCATTGTGTGTGCCAAGCCTGTTTGTGTAGGGGAAAGTTGTTCTCAATTGACATCTTTAATTGTTGTTCCTAGAAGTTTAAAAATACAAACAGAGTATTCTGATAATTCTGTAAATGTTTGAGGAAGCTGGAGGGAGTTTTGAGGTTTAACGGACCAGAACGTAACGCCATGTAAAGCTGTGAAACCAGCTCCTTGTACCTCTAACTCCACCATGATACCACACGGGTCTGAAAGAATTCTGAATACCAGGTTTCTGACCCTGATTTCTAACATGTGAGCAGATTTCAAAGCTTTCTCCACACTGTGTTCCTTCACGGCATGTGTCCTTTTGTGTGCACGTTTGTGTATTTTAGTTTTAAGTTTTCCATTGAGTCTAACGAATCTGTTTGAACATTAGCTCTAGGACGCGCTAGATGGAGAGCGGGCTTGATCAGTAACTGAACACTGGTTTATCACAGAGACTGTGGTGTGCCGCACAGCCAGCCTTTAACTGTAAACTCTCACACTGTTTCTCCTCACGCTGCTCAACAACTTCAGCACAGCTGGTGGACAATTTCTGACATGCAGCATTGCATGTAAAGTGTACGTTGGCACAGTCAGCACAGCAGTAGGTACTTCTGCTGCTGTGATCAGCTTATAAACCAAACCAGCTGTTAAATAAGAGAAATATAAGCATAGCACATAGTAGAGTGCATCTCTGTAACTGACATTCAAGCTGACCACAGTGACTGAATAGATACAGGTGAAGCGGAAATGTAAGGGTGGAGCCAGGGTTTCATTGAGTTGTGTGTTGAGTTTCAAGATGAGCAATAGTGGGTTCAAAGTGGTGAATGTGGCAATGTGGTGATTTATTTTCATTTCAGTGGTTCATGTTTGTTCTCCGATTATTTCAGTTATAATCAGTCATTTTGGCTGTTATAAGCTTTATAAGCTACTTTAAAGGGGTATTCCAACTATTTTATACATGGCTTACACTAAGTCCACTTGTGAAGGGGGGTACCTCAGTCTTCTGTGGCTCTAAAGATACATACACAGCTTTAAAATACACAGATGTTGTCAGTAGAGGGTTTGGTCTATAAATTCATAATGCCGAATACTGTTTCCCTGGTTTAAGTCTGAGGTTGAAAGACGTTGGCAGTGGAGGCCTAACAAAACAAACTATTAAGTTGCATCATGGGAAGTGTGGGATTCAGGGTTTTGAAGTTTGGCCCACAGTAGAGTCAGGATGTCTCAATTTCTTTTAACCATTCTTGTTGTAATCTGTCTCTCTCACAAGTGCCCCAATGAAAGTGAAGTGCACTATAAATGTACAATACTAAATCTCAGGAGAAACCCTTTAAATAATTGACTTTGGGATCTGAACATTGTTGATGAGCGTTGCTGTCTGGATTTCTTGACATTTTATAGAGTAATTGAGTAATAACATTTAATGCAAGTTGCAGCCCTAGTTTGAGTGATAAGGAATGGCCTACTGTGGGTTCAAAGCCACTAATGTGAATATCTGCGGAGTGTGTGTAGTGTTTTTATGATTAATCATTTTCAGTAAGACATTTATGACCTACAGTTTTGTGTTTCGGTTCTTGTTTCGAGTCTTTACTTAGGACCATCAAAGTAACTGAGTATTAACTGTGGGATAATAAATTGTTCTCTTACAAGTTTCAGTCCTTCTTTCTATTCTCACGGTGTCTCTCTCACACACACACACACACACACACACACACACACACACACAACACACATACACACACACACACACTCACACACACACACACACACACACACAGGGGTAACTGGGTTGTTCACTGCTTTTAAACTACATCTTGGATCCAGTTGAAATTCCTTTCTCCTCATCTCATTTCCTGTTGTAGCTTTCTCTAAAGCTAACCGCTCTCAAGTTTTCTATCTGACTGACTCTCTCTCTCTCTCTCTCTCTCTCTCTCTCTCTCTCTCTCTCTCTCTCTCTCTCTCTCTCTCTCTCTCTCTGCAGTCTTCCTCCTTTCTCAACCTTGATTGAGTACACTGCTTGTATTTTTCTCACTAACAGCCCCCCTCCCTCCTTCCTTTCCTTAAAGCCTGTGTTTCCCAGGCCTGCTAGTCAAGCACACAGCCACTGAAAGCATTCACGCCTGTGTATCCTCGAATGTGTTCATGTCAGAGAAGATTAGAATAACGAGTGGAGTGGTGCGTCTGTAACTTTACACATGAGTGTGTTGACCGAAAACTAGTCAACAGAGGAGGAAGAGAAACAAAGCTACACATTCACTGCGTCCATTGCGTTGCTTCAATCACTTGTGTTTCCTCATTTCTTCCGTCTCCCCCTTCGTTTCTTCACTTTCCTCTGCAGGAATGATGTAGGGAGTCGACATTTTTTGATGTGCTGATGCGCTCCCCTTCAATTTTGCCCTCTTTGGGGTGTTCCTGTAATGATTTCTTCGCTGCAGCTCTGCTGAACGCCACCATGTTTTGCGTGCACTCCACCACAGCACACACATGCCCAGCGTGTCTTTGCACTGTGTGTTTTTGCTCTGATACTAGGGTAAGATATTCTCCAAGGGCAGCTGCAATGACGCTTGATGAAAAGAGAAAACTGTTGTTGTTCTTGTTTTATTTTCTGCTTATTTGGAATCTTGAGGGGAGAACATGGAGGAAATAAAAGAGTGAGAGATAGATGAAAAAAGGGGAAGCAACCAGAAATAGAGGAAAGTGAAATCAGGTTAAAGCTAATTCTGAAAAGGATAAGGAAACTGATGATGCAAGACAAGCCCTACCTAGATGAAAAATAGATGAAAAAGTTCAGACGAAAAGGAAAAGAAGAAAACGGCAACACATGGACCAGGATGAAAAGAAAGTATTAGTGAAAGATAGACAAGCTGAGACGGGATTACACACTCTGGTTTCATAATAAAGTCTTAATCTAACGTGTGGTTACTGGAGAGGCTAATCCATTCTTTTGTAACAATCTCACTCTCCATCAAACATAAACACACACATATACAAAACGTGTATATTACACCCTCACTGTTTTAGTAAACTTCCCTCAAATTGACAAACTGCTGCTTTTCAGCTCCCCCAGAAAGACAACTATCCAGCACTTCCTTCTCCCCTAAACAGGAAGCTGCAAGATGTCACTGTGTCTATGGTAATTACTCTTCTGATGAGGTGATGCATTCAGGTGCTCAAACACAGAATTGGCCAGTACACTACTTCAGTAACGATAAGTGTGAGGGATTACAATTTGAAATGTCATAACAGTTACTAATCCCATTTACGCTCCGTGTTATTGACATTTTGTCGACTTGTTTGCTTGTTTTACCGGGAGTTAGACTATTCTCATTGAATACAGTTGACAGACGGGTGGTCCAGCACGTGCTAGCTTGCCAAACCTAAACGATGAAAGTCAAACCTCAAACTATGTAGAAAATAATGTGGCGATAATATAGCTTATCTGTTTGTTTCATATATTACACAAACAAAAGGGCTGTTCGGAGCATCTGCGCCTATGTGGCCCCTAACCACTGAGATATCTGGTCTCCCTGTTTCATATATTAATTTGAGGAACGTGATTTGTTTTGTCTGACACTATTTTTCTCTTCAGTAAAGTGGAAGCTTCACTGGACGGTTAAGTCACATGCTTTATGTAGTTGTGATTTATTCTCTAACTCTGTTTCCGTTGTACTTTTTGATATTTCACTACACCGCCCCCGCCAAGTGTAACAGTGCCCAGGTCTTCTGTGCATCACTTTGATGTTAATAACTTTTTTTGCAATATTTCAAGTTTTCCCCCCCAGAATGTCATCCATATCAAATCAAATGTATTTATCCAGCTGTGTTAAGAATCCCTTTAAGTTTTCTTAATTAAAGTATTGTGACTCACATTTAACATATGTAGGCTACTGAGTGGGACATTTGACCATTAGAAAAACTAACTGTTCACTGTTGGACAAACTATGTAATGTGACACTGTTTTTGAATTACCCAAGCATATATTTTCAGTTTTTTTGCAACTTACTGTATCTGTCAGCTTTAACGCTGATACCGATATTCCTGCTTTATAATTCTAGGAGGTTGCCCTTTGATCCACCTACGCAAAGAACCTTTCACCTGCATTACTATACCTAAAAAAAAGACATAAAATTGAAGACAACTTGATGTTCACTGTGATTGATTACTAATCTCAAGCAAGTTTCAAGTCTCTGCATGTTGATTTTCATGCCATATTGGCATGACTTGAAACCTACGGCTGCTGGGAAAACACAGAACGATGCACTAATCAATCTATGAAAGTCAGCAGCAGTAATGTAAAGAAAATGTAAAAAAATACTGATACTCATACTGTATAATGCTAAAACACTTGAACTGTCCTCGGACTGGGTATGTGATGTACGTAGATGCTTTAAAATATATAAACTATATGAACTGTAATTATTCCGCCCACCAGTAGCTCCAATTTGGCATAGAGATTTGATTTTACGCTGCGAGTTGAGTCATTCAACAGACACACACACACACACACACATACACACACACACACACACACACACACACACACACACACACACACACACACACACACACACGTGGGAGAATAGGAAGGAGAAGAGGAGACAGGAGGGAGATGTAATAACAGGGGGAAGTAAGGGGATAAAGACTGAGATAAAAGAAACTTGCGTCATCGCTCCCACACGTAAACACAGTCGGTCTGATTCCATAACAACAAATCGAAGCAGTGGAGCACATGCTGTGTTTTACAGATCAGGTGTCTTCTTAATTCGTGGGTGAAAATGTTCTTATTGTAAATTGGTTTGTAATGATCCATATACTGTATAAATCAGCCTCCAGAGAAGCAGCCATAACACTGTGTTGTGTTACAAGGAGAGAGCCCACAGAGAGACACTTAATCACCTCTGTTGATATCAGTGGTTGTTTTATATGTATCCTCTGTGTAGAATTATGGACCAAAGGTAGAGATGTACCAGCTAGGCTCTCTTTCGTAACTGGCCATTTGTCACTTTCATTGCGCATTTAAATGATGTATTTTTTAAAAGACTTTCTAGTAACAACAGCACATTGTGTGTAGAAGAGCTAAAATGATAGGACTGGCATTTTTTCTTTATTGTCAACAAATCCTATGAAAAGACCCAGACCAACAAATATTTTAAGCTGCCAGTACGATTGCTAGTCTGATGATTGAACAGCTTCGCAAACCCCCTCCCCCCACACACTTACAACTTTAGATTAGAGGGGGACTGTGGGCTGACCATTTTTGTAAAGCCCCTTTCCCACTGGACAAAAAACCCACTAACATCTGGCTTTTATCTTTATTCATTCACGGCTCCAGCTCTGATCGGCAGAGATGGAAACATCACACCCGGGGGAACACGTTGATTTTGACCCCTTTAAGTGTATATATAGTAAATCGAATCATCAGGGATATGGACAGTTAATATAATTTATAAACGTGCAAAATATACTATAAAACACAATTCATTCAAACTCGACAGAAACCAAAGAAAACTCATCAAAACTGCCTTTGTTAGTCTTTTCACTGTTTACACGATCACCGACTCTGGTTGGAGATTTTGAAAGAGAGACTGAATTAGGTACAGTTGTAACAACCGCTACAATTTCGCTATTAACGAACCCGTTTTTCTGGCGCGTTGGTGGCGTCGAACATGACACACCAGATAAAAAACAGGAAGGCACTCGTCTAATGGGACAGTCTATCGTCTATTTTAGTGAAAACCTGCATATACACTATGATGAAGAATTATTAAACATTTCACAATCAACAATCCGACACTCACACCCACTTAACTACAATACGAAAAATGTAAATCTTAAAAAATGTTTTGTCACAAATACAGTATATAGTTTCATTTTTAAAAGTAGTCATTTCCTGAAACAGCTGAGCACTTAGGTCTTAGCTAATATTACTCAAATAGGGTTAAATAGTGGATTTTATGGGGACTATTTTCACCTGCAGATTAATACAAGTTTAGTGCACTGGTGAGTATTTATATCAGCGGGTCAGTGTGTGTGTGGGATTGACATTTACTGACATTAATTGATTGGTATCATGGGTGAAGCACAAGCCTATCAGTGTGTAAATAAATCACAGGTGTTAGACAAACGGTGTACTTGCATGTTAGTGTGTATTTCACATCCATTTTCCTCCTTTGCATTGTTGCAACACCAACTCTTCCTTCTCAATTATTACACTGGTTGTTTGTTAAGAGTCAGTTCTTGTGAAATCCTAAACATGAGGTGTCAGAGCTGGATGGATGCAGTGTAGTGTTTCCCATTCATAGAATTTATTTGAGATGGCAGAATAAAGAACATTTCTAAGGGACTGATGCATTTATGTGCAGACAAATTTATATCTGCTTTGCTGTTTTACAATCGGTTAACAATTATCAGTTTCAGTTTGCGAACAGCAGCACCCAGAAGTTACACCTTTTAAGGCCAGAATAACTGTGTGAGATGTTGGCTGAATGGCAGCTTCAGATTCTCATGCAGATAATGGAGCAAACAATGACAATGTTGCACTAATACACATGTAACTATATAATACAGAGTCCTGTGGGTCCTCAGGGTGAAGAGAAAAATGAAAGGTACAGAGAGTACTGACTAACAGGGATCCATGGCTTTATAAAGGAGAAGGTATTGCTCCTGAGGGACTGGAGCACCACCTTTTGTGGTGTATCTCTTGGTGGGTGGTTTGACCACATTCTTGTAAAAGGGAGTGTTATCTGTCACACATGTTTGATGAACAGATTTTCTTCAGAAGGATTAAAGAAATGTCCCACACAGATTCTTTCATTCACAGATCTGACAACACACACACACACGCAAGCACACACACACACACACACACACACACACACACACACACACACACACACACACACACGTATACGGACATGCTTGTTGTTTTGATGTTTTTTATCAGTGTGTCTGTTTTTTAGAGCATGGCTTAATATTTGTGCGTCTGGTGTCAGACTTGTCTCCCCTGCAGAGTTAAGCTCATTATGTGTGCAGTCAGATTATTCAAAGCTAAAACAGGTGTGAACTTACATAATACTATGTCTCTTTAAATGTTGCGTGCTTTCAGGGTTCTTAAATAAGTAATCACTTAGAGCAGTGTGCCTGAATAAACACATTGTTACTGCTTACAACAGCGTTTCTAAACAATAACCATTTACTCTCGCCTCCCTTTTCTTTGTGCAGGAGAAGCAAAAAACATCCCTCCGTACCCGGGGCCAAACAGGATGAGGGACTGCTACTGCACCGTCAACCTGGACCAAGAAGAAGTCTTCAGGACCAAGATCATCGAGAAGTCACTGTGGTACGTTGAGGTGCCCTCAACCCTTTTTTTTTTGTTTGTCATTTTTTCCATCTGTATATACAGAAAGGTGCAATTATAAAAGTCAAATTATAACCACTTTCTCAATGGTCAAGATTTAAGGCCAAGACGCTATTAAAATGTAGACAGATTTGCATATAGTAACTCCCTGCCTTTATGAATTAGAAACATTTGTTCACCAGGTTAGAGCTGATAACTTGATAGAAGTGATGCTATTAATTGTTAATAGTATTTAAAGATAATATCAATTTCTCTTTACTAGCTTGGTCTATCATGAAAATATTTTTTCATGTACTGTATGTTAATTTCTTAAATGTTTTCGGCCACAGAATAACTCTGTATCAAGGTCCGTTACAAATACAGCAGTATTTTGTATAAATAGTGGAAATAGCTCATATATCAAACCAAACGAGTAAAGGTTAGGATAATATGAAGGACAAACTATAAATGGATCACAAACTAAATTTAATTTCCAAAACATAAAAATGTTTCCAATAGATTATGATTCCCTTCCACTTTGATTACACATCTGGTTGATGAGGAAACGAGTGAAATCCTTCCGACACACATTGTTGACAAAATTAAATTAAATTAATTAAAGATCTTGTATTTGTAGGATTGTTTATACATGCAGTCACTCCTCTGCCTGCCTATCCATCAACCCCTCTGTGTGTCTGTATGTCTGCTGAGTTACAGAAGAAGTCAGTAATTGTTAGCAGCGGCCCTAAGGGCTCAGCTCACGAGGTTCTCATTGCCGTAATTTATCTAGAATTGTTGTTTAGGTGAGGCAGAGCATGGCAGTTGATGTACCTTCCAGCCAATGGCCACAAACAGGCGTATTGTTGTAGGCAAGCGAGCTGTAGAGCCCACATGACTCATGTGATCTTTATTTTTGAGTCTGTCCAAGGGACAAAATCAATCATCTTTGGTCAAGACTGATGAAAGTATCATGTCTCTGATGTTTGCATGAAGGATTACATACACTGACTGTTAGTTTAACCAACCAAGATACACATAGTAAGCCAAACTAAAAAACATTTCGGTAGAAGCAGGGAAAGTTTAAAGATTAACCAATTAATCAATCAGTCAGTTAATGAGTGAGAGCCTGAGAACAAAAGGGACTACATTTGTGTTTTTGGTAGAAATGCTCAATAAGACAAGAGGAGTCTCTAATCCCCCCCACACCACCTCTGATTGAACCTCTGATTGAAGAGGAACAATGCGGATTCCGTCCTGGTCGTGGAACAACGTACCAACTCTTCACTCTCGCAAGGATCCTGGAGGGGGCCTGGGAGTACGCCCATCCGGTCTACATATGTTTTGTGGATCTGGAGAAGGCGTATGACCGGGTCCCCCGGGTGATATTGTGGGAGGTGCTGCGGGAGTATGGGGTGAGGGGGTCACTTCTGATGGCCATCCAATCCCTGTACGCCCAAAGCGAGAGTTGTGTCCGGATACTCGGCAGTAAGTCGGACTCATTCCCAGTGGATGTTGGCCTCCGCCAGGGCTGCGCTTTATCACCAATCCTGTTCGTGATTTTCATGGACAGGATATCGAGGCGTAGTCATGGAGGAGAGGGGTTGCAGTTCGGTGGCCTGAGGATCTCATCGCTGCTCTTTGCAGATGATGTGGTCCTTATGGCATCATCGGCCTGTAACCTTCAACAGTCACTGGATCGGTTCGCAGCCGAGTGTGAAGCGGTTGGGATGAGGATCAGCACCTCAAAATCTGAGGCCATGGCTCTCAGCAGGAAACTGGTGGATTGCCTACTCCGGGTAGGGAATGAGCCCTTACCCCAAGAGAGAGACTCGGAGTAGAGCCGCTGCTCCTTTACGTTGAAAGGAGCCAGTTGAGGTGGTTTGGGCATCTATTAAGGATGCCACCTGGGTGCCTCCCAGGGAGGTGTTCCAGGCACATCCAGCTGGGAGGAGACCCAGGACTCGTGGAGAGATTATATCTCCTCACTGGCCTGGGAACGCCTCGGGATCCCCCAGTCGGAGCTGGAGGATGTGGCCCGGAGAAGGGAAGATTGGGGTTCCTTACTGGAGCTGCTGCCCCCGCGACCCGACCCCGGATAAGCAGTAGACGATGAATGAATGGATGGAGTCTCTAATCACAGCTTGCCTTGTGTCTCACCTCCAGTCCGTTCTATGGGGAGGACTTTTACTGCGAGATCCCACGTAGCTTCAGACACCTCTCATTCTACATCTTCGACAGGGACGTCTTCAGGAGGGACTCAAGTATCGGTGAGTAAACAGCTGCTCCATCTGTTGTAAACTCCCCTCACACCCCTAACCCTTTCAATACTTTCTGCTGAGGGTTTGGAAGGAGAAATAGGCCTCATGGGACAGGCTTTACTGTGGTTTTAGAGCAGCGAATGCAACACTTCAGATTTTCCCTTTTGTGAAACAGCAGTAGCAACTCTTTATAAAACAACAATTTAGTTAGTATGAATATTTTATATCTTTAAATAGTTAACAGGTTAAATATTTAAATGAGCTGTGGTGAATGTGCATTTGTCAAATACAGATTTTATCAATCACCCAATCAAACCTGAGGATCAGAACAACCATTGTCACACAAGATGTTATAATTAGTGAGTTTTTAGAAGTGAGATGCAGAATTTGTTAGCTGCGGACAGAGGCTAGGTGTTTCCTCTGGTTTCCAGTCTTTATGTTAAACTAAGCTAACAGGTTACTGGCTGTAGCTTCATATTAAACAGGCCGACATGAGCGTGATATCGATCTTCTCATCTAACTGGAACTGGTCCCTTATAGTTACACAGTGTCGGTTTGTGTGAGAGGGGATGTCTTTATCGGTATCACCGGGTGTGTCAGTGTGTATATTGGTGGATTTGTATTTATGTGTGTGACCACAGACCACAAACTGAAAATCTCTTTGTATCATCAACAGCTCGTGTGTGTGTGTGTGTGTGTGTGTGTGTGTGTGTGTGTGTGTGTGTGTGTGTGTGTGTGTGTGTGTGTGTGTGTGTGTGTGTGTGTGTGTGTGTGTGTGTGTGTGTGTGTGTGTGTGTGGGTGTGTGTGGTTGTTTGTTAGTGGGTGTTGTAAACAGTACAAAGTACCTGTTAGTTTCAGGGTAGAAATGAGCGTGATATCGATCTTCTCATCTAACTGGAACTGGTCCCTTATAGTTACACAGTGTCGGTTTGTGTGAGAGGGGATGTCTTTATCGGTATCACCGGGTGTGTCAGTGTGTATATTGGTGGATTTGTATTTATGTGTGTGACCACAGACCACAAACTGAAAATCTCTTTGTATCATCAACAGCTCGTGTGTGTGTGTGTGTGTGTGTGTGTGTGTGTGTGTGTGTGTGTGTGTGTGTGTGTGTGTGTGTGTGTGTGTGTGTGTGTGTGTGTGTGTGTGTGTGTGTGTGTGGTTGTTTGTTAGTGGGTGTTGTAAACAGTACAAAGTACCTGTTAGTTTCAGGGTAGAAATGACTGTGAGTATTTCTGCACCAGGTGCCTACATGTATTAAAAAGAGATTGACGTGTGGATTGACAGCATGAGAGCAGGTGTGTGGGTGTTTGTCAAGTGTTTGTTGAAGCTTGCATCTGAACACGTAAGTCTTTTTCGCTTAGTGAGTTATGTTTTGAACTCATTGGTTTTTGTGTGTGTGTGTGTCAATGTGTGGGATTTGTAGGCAAGGTTGCAGTGAAGAAAGAGGACCTGCAGAAATATCACGGCAAAGACACCTGGTTCCAGCTACAACCTGTCAGTGCTGACTCAGAAGTGCAGGTCAGTACAGAGCGAAAAAACACACACACACACACACACACACACACACACACACACACACACACACACACACACACACACACACACACACACACACACACATTTTAATAACAAAGCACTCTCTCTTGATTTTATTCTTCTCCGGCAGATCCTCCAGTTTTTTAGTTTTTTTAGCTTCTCCACAGAAACCACATGACACTTAAAGGGCTTTAGTATTGTCGGAAATGTGTCTGATTGATACCAAAAGCTAACCATTCTTGCTCAGATTATTAGTCTTCTGAATTCATTCCTTGATCTTTCAACCTTTTTGTATAACTGCTTGTATTTAGACAACATTTAAAGTGAGACTATCGTAAATTCTCAGTGACAGAGCCAGGCCTTTATTTGGGACAGGCTTATATTTAAGATATTAGGATGTTTTTGTTTTTGTTAATGCAAACTCAAAACTTCCACAGCACTAATTCCACTAATTTACCCCAAATGATTTTAAACTTCCATAAATGATACTCTGCACTTGCACAGCCCTTCCCTTTATAGTTAGACTTTTAATGTGAAAAAAAGTTTTTAGGAAGTTTTGTTGGCAGTAAATTAACATCGATCGAGGGGTACGGCAAAGAAGAAACGACTGGAATTAATTGAAACATTATTTCTGTTGAAAAAGGAAACACTGATCAGCAGAGTGGTGAGTATAACATGACTGTTGTTGTACTGCTGGAATTAGTGCTGTGGAAATGGACATTACACTGAATTTACCATGTGAGCTGTTGTATCAATGTTTTTAATTAGCGGCCGGCTTTTATTTGAATACCGGCTGATATATGAGATTTGTAGTTTTCACTTCTTCCTAAAAATAAAAGGTTAAGGTCATAAAAAATAAAACACAACCTTGCTCATTTCTATACAGTCATAGGTTTTGCTGATACATAATTTATTTGACTTAGTCAGTTCACTTACTTTATGACCTGGCTATACTTATTCTACAGTCACACTTCATAAACTCGCTTTAGAATTATAGAAGTTTGGCTTCTTTTTTTTATTTATTTACAAGGATTTGGTTTATATGCCTTAAATAAAGGTATGAAAAAAGTATTATTTTGGTTTCAAACAACACCCACCCTTAGAGACTTACCCTACTCAGTGTACGCATTGATGTGTGATAAGTGTGTCTGCATGTTAATGTTTGAAGCAGGGCAGAACCCAAACAAACACAGCATGTGTGCACCTGCAACATCTGAGCCTGCAGGGTCAAAGTCACCTGGCAGTCCGTGTAAACTGTAGATCCTATCCCTTCACCTCCATTACAGCTCAGTTTGTTATCAGCTGGTGAAGTGTGAACACACAGCTTTTATCAGCATCACTATAATTTACACATTCTCGCTTGTCATGAATGAATGACAGCTGGCTGTGATAGGAGCGTGAAGTGTGTGTTTGGATCGCACGTTGTGGTTTAAATTTGCTGTTGAGAATAATAACAGGATATCACTGAATGTTACAGAAATATTTTTTAATGGTTCTTGTATGACAGAGGTAAAAAAAGATCATTATGTTTGGGGAATGTTGGGAGACAGTCCTGACTGAAATGTTAACTTTCAATCTCAATGTTTGCACTTTATTCTTTCCACTTTGTTAGCACCGACATCTCTGTCTATGTAAACCAAAAGCACATCCAAACATTAGTCCAACCAATAACACATTAACAACTCAAATGCTGGAGTGTTGATCACTGAAAAAAACAGACACATTTCCAGTCTGCTGCTGTTTGTGACAGCAACAATTCATGGAAGCATTTAAAAGTAAATTTAGTAGCCTTTTCTGATTGACAGCTGTTGTATGTGCCATGCAGTTAGCACCTCTCATTGGGTATTCTCACCAAGCTGTAAACAAGCTAGAAAGTGAATATAATTGTGCACATATAATTGGAGCTGTTGCATTTTTCCTACATGCTTATTTTACACATTGTCTACTATTCAGTATTCAACAGTCTCACTCACCCACATGCATGGTTACACACACACACACATGCACGCACATGGTACTACACACACACACACACACACGCACGCACGCACGCACGCACACACACACACACACACATACACACAGTCTGAGACACAGTGAACAGTAACATCTGCAGACAGATGGGTGTGTGCAGCCCTGGAGCAGGGATCTGAAACAGAGACACATTCATCCGAGGAGCCGGGGAGAGGAAGGATGTGTGAGAGAATGAGAGAAAAGAGAGAAAGCGAGGGAGATGGATCAAATGAAGTAGGAAGATAGAGTGTCTCTCTTCTCTTTTTTAATAGAGGACACATTGTTTGGTCTGTGTGCACATGTGTAAGTGCGAGTGTTTGTTCCCTCTGCTTGAATCAGCCAGAAAGAGCAACGCCTGTGAGTTTGCATACTGATGCTGTTAATTAATGGAGCTTTTCTAGACAGCTGCACCACTACACTGTCATTATGTCATTAATCCAATCACTTCAGAGGGAAAATAACTTCAGCATGACGTTCAGGCTCGCAGCTATTTACACACAGTGTCTCTGTTGGTGGAGGAATGCCACTTTTTTTTAGGTTTGTGTATTCTTTTTGTTTTGTACAGGGACTTATCAAAGAAGAATTATTATTTATGAGTGTATTTTTAGCTCCTACTTAACATCCATGGATCAGGTCTTTTCTGAAAACAGTGTCAACCATTTCCAGCCTTATACAGTATAAACAGTGCATATGATACGTATAATGCTATAAATCCGTGATTTTTATTTTTTGCAGTACTGCGAGAGTTCATAAGATGGCAATTAGACCTAAGACCTAAGCAGCTGGACTCTCCACTGTCCAATGAAAAACAGGGATCTCCAATAATAAAATATGTTTTATGAATTTAGATCCAACCCATCCAACCTGTTTTATTCATTGTGAGAGATGGATTGTCACCATGCCAGTTTAAAAGACGACACTTTTTACATTGGATTATGTTGCACGTTGTTGTCAGCAGAAATGTGTCTTCCGTCACAAACCCACTCTTTCACATACACACAAACAAATGATGGTTTTCACTGGGCGGTGACCGTCCTACCTGTCACCGGGCACTACTGTTATACGGATGCTGAAGAGTTCATAAGTTCATAAGCACTCTGCGGAACTTAGAACATTTCAAAAGTGTGTGCATAAAAAATGCTTATGTGTGTGTTTGTGTGCTGCAGGGAAAAGTACACCTGGAGCTGCGTCTGAGTGAAGTCATCACAGACAGTGGAGTCATCAACCATAAACTAGCCACACGGTGAGACTGCACACACACACACACACACACACACACACACACGCACCCCCACCCACACACACGCGCACACACACAGTCCTTATTCACACATAACGATAGCACACTTCAGGTTTTTTTTTTTACTTGTGCAGTTTTATAAAATGAGTTTATGTAAAGAGAAAAATAGAAAAGAAGAATATACATCCTGTAGTCACAAATATGAATTATTTGCTGTTTACAGAAAAATACATTTAATGCAATTATTTTACAGCTTTATAATACATTTAAAATCAAAGTCAAGACTCAATGTCACATTACATTACAGGTCATTTAGGGGAAGCTCTTATCCAGAGCACTTACACTTACAGTGAACTAACTACAGGGACAGTCCCTCTGGAGCAACTCAGGGTTAAGTGCCTTGCTCAGGGGCACAATGGTGGCAGCCCTGGTATCGAACTCACAACCATCTGGTGTTGTATTTGGAAGCCGTACCACGTGACTACTAGGCCATCACCACCCCACACATCTTGTCAGCTGATGTCTTAAAAGATGTTTAGCTTCGCTGGCTCTAAGGACTCTAAGGATGTCAGTTCTTCCATTGCTTTTGTCTGGAATATCTCAAAAACCTTTGGATGAATTACCAACGTTTTGTGTAGACATTAACGGTCCTCACAGGATGTATCCTGCTGACTTTGGCAATCCCCTCATTTTCCCTGTAGCGCTACCATGAGGTCAAAATGTCACTTTTATGACGGAAAAAACATCAGCATGTTAGCATTGTCATTCTGAGCATGTTAGCATACTGACATTAGAATTTGGCTTGAAGCACCGCTGTGCTTAAGCCTAACAGTGTAACTGATTTAAATCAACCTTAAATCAACTCTAACAGCCTGACACGTATAGTAGGGTTAGCCGGATGTAGACTGGGGTTTCTCTAAAATCTCCATCAAGCTGTGCACACGCATGTGGTGTGTGTCCACCTGATACATTGTGCTGCTGTTGTACATAATGCTTTGGAGCAATTTTTTGAATAACTCCCTTATTCACTCATTCAATACTCTTGATATAATGGATACTCAATAGTGAGAAGTAAATAGAGTTTTAGACACTTCTGCATATTTGCTCTTGAATTTAAGAAGACAGGAGCAGGAAGTAGTGTTCATGCCATGGATTTTTGAGTGCACCATATAATGGTTTACCCAGTGCAACACGCTTTAGCCTCTTACTAAGGTGCATAGCGTGTTGCCAGACAACAGCTTTTGACATGCAGTGGGATGGTTGGAGGTCAAGCTGCCTTCACATGATAAGAAATGTGCTCGCTCACCACGAGGTAGGGCACAGAGCATAGTGCCGACGGCAGAGCAGTGGCTAAGCGCACAGCAGAGCAGGTATACATCATCAAAAAGTGGCTTTGTTCTCTCATTAGTTACGCTGCAGAAGACCAATCAAGACACACACATGCACAAAGATTACATACACAAGTGTGTGTGTGTGTGTGTGTGTATGTGTGTGTGTGTGTGTGTGTGTGTGTGTGCGTGTGCTCCAGCTCTGAGCCTGCATGGCCCTGTTCCCAGATAGCATATTGGTTAAGGAGCTTAGAGCAGGAGGTCATCTAGTCAGATTTCTCTAGGAAGACACGTGTATGACAGAGACGGAGAGGGTTCCGTCCGTTCAGCTCAAAAGATCAAACTAACAGATTGAAAGAAATCTTCTGTTGTGTATTATAGTATGTTTTAGTTTGGGTAAACTGAGCTGATAAAAATGCATTTGGCCTCAAGTGACATGTTTTTAAGAATAAAATAAATAAAATGCATTAAGTGCAACAGCAACAAAAAAGAGCTAAACAACCTTTTTAAAAATGCTTTATTTTATACTGATACTCCACTACATACATACATTTTACTCCTCTACATTTATCTGATAGCTATAGTTACTACTTAGAGATTTTATTTAAAAAAACATATGACCATGTATAGAATATAATGCATCGGTTGACGCACGTCCTTTTTGCCATGATCGAGCTCATGGGAAACCAATCTAAACGCAGAGTGTGTCGTTATTATTATGAGCAGAAAATGTATCTACTGCCATTTGAAGTAATATTAAAATGTAAGTCTTTAACTTGTAGTTGAGTATTTTTACAGTGGTGTGGTTTACGATCACTTTAAAATATCGAAATACTTTCTCCTCCCGTCAATCAGAAATATAGTTGGCTGCGTAATACCATGAATCTATTAACAAGAAAACATTTTATAACTTAACACAGTGTTTACTTTTGAGTCCCTGTTCTGATTTAATTTAATATTTAATTTAATTTACTTGTAATAGTGCACCCGTCAGTGACACAGACTTATAATCACATCCGCTTTTTTGTGTGTGGTTTTGGCACTATGATGTAATTCATTCCCTTCTTATTCCCCAAATTGTTTTTGACAGGTTACGTGGGCGCAGAATAGAAGCACATTAACCTAATATGGGCAATGCCGACAAAAACCAAAAACAAAGTTTGCTTCACCACCGCTGTCTGGCATGTCAGAGCTCACAGTGGTGATGAGAGAGAGAGCGGGAGGGGGCTGGATAGTAGGCCAAGCAGGGGTTATATAAACAAGCTTACTGGACAGGAAGCGCTCTGGCATTAGTGATGCTTAACCCAGCCCTCTCCTTATTCCTTATTAGTGTGTGTGTGTGTGTGTGTGTGTGTGTGTGTGTGTGTGTGTGTGTGTGTGTGTGTGTGTGTGTGTCTGTGTGTCTGTGTGTCTGTGTGTGAGTGAGCAGGATGGTGCAAGCTGTTGCTTGTGTAGTCAGTTCAGTTGTGGGCAGCACTGCGATTTGCTTTATAATTCATCATGTGGTGTGAGAAGTGGTGCATCACTGTGACACACAGGAAGTGATTCATCCCACTTGTTGTTTTGTCCTGTTTTGATGCTAATCTCCTTACAGCATGATGTCATCTGACACAGAAATGGATGGATGGATGGATGTCACCCTAATTCTCTACTTTAATCTGTTTTGAAATCAGCATGAGCTAGAAATCCAGTTTTCTGAATAGTAATCCCGTGTGTGGAATTTGTTGAATGAAGGCTATAAATATAAACAATATAAACAATGTTCTTCTGTTCAGTGTATTGCTCAGTTAAAACATCTGTTTTACCACCTCTGTCTTCCTAAGAATCTTTAGTTCCTTATTCGGCAACATTATACTAGAACTTTATGTGTTCTGTATGTTTACTTTTACTACATGTGCAATTTAAGCATAAGTACAATATAGTACGGGGCATGAATTAACATATACAAAACTTTCTATGTAAATAACAAAGTCTCTATCTCTATTAAATATGCCATAGTCTGGTGAAACAAAATGCACATATGCAATATGTCTGCTTATGTTTACAGTGTATAAACCAGCAGTAGATAAAATGACCTTGCATCATTTTGTGCTTTTACAATTGCTTTAAGTCATAATGTAGAAACAACATGTACATTACAAAGAAGGCGTGTTTTATTTTATTGCTTTAAAACAACACGTTGATAGCTGTTTTCGAATTGTCGTTCCAACTTGTGGGGTTGGCCTTTCACTAGAATTTTCCCAGTCGGGAACTCATTTTTCGGATTATTCTGACACCACCTGAACACAGCATAAATATCTGCTCCGTGATTCAGATCTGCTCCAAAATTGAATGGGTTCTTCCTTGGCCCATGCGTCACCCTTCCACCAAGTTTCATGAGAATCGTTTTTCCTTAATCCTGCTGGCAGACACACAAACAAACCGAGTCGGAGAAAGTAACCTCCTTGATTATAAACATTAATACAGTAATGTAATGTTTTACTGCATATTGTTTAAAAAATAAAAATAATAATCCTATATGGCGGTATATACATCTTGAATAACCATATGCAATGTGGTTTGAAAAAAGGAGTTCTTTACAGAACTAGAAAGGAAAAATCTTCCCTCTGCCTTTGTTGACCACAGATGCTTGAGTCCTACTCTAGAACCACATATGAGGATTACATTCTACATGAGCTTTGTCTCCCTTATGCTCTGTCGGATATATCTGCCACAGAGTCAGGACTCTGAAGTTATGATCTCTCCTGCTTTTTATTTTATGTGTTTCCTCTCAAGTGGTCTTTATGCTGTGTATGTAGTTGCTGGATCACACAGGATTTACAATTGGCACAACTCTACGCCAGCAGCTCAATTGGAATTACTTCCCTCCATCTCTTTTCATCTGTCCCTCTCTCTGTTTCTGCCTTCATTACATACATACAGACACACCTAGCATTGACAACGGGGACCATTTTCACATGCTGAGAAAACTCTCATGGAGCTCTTAATTCGACCCAAAATTTACTAGGAAGGACTCCCAGCGTAGGAGTGAACTACAGTATGAATGGACCAGATGTTCTATGTCTGGGGGGGGGTGGATAGCATCAATACATTTCTTGTATTCAAAAGCTAAAAGCTTCAAGTGTCACTTGTACAGGACTTTAGATGTTCTAAGCTTTTATAAAAGAGGGATAGTAACGTTTGACAGTGATGAGTACACTTTACCTTATTAACTATATGTTATGTGATAAGGGAGTATGGCTTCATGTGTGCATCCTCACAAACGTGTGATGAGATTTATCTTGATTGACCATCAGTGCAGAGAAAGTGAGCATCATACCTGAACCACGCCTCTTTATTTCTCAGCTCTGTGTTGCTGAAAGCTTCACTTCAGAGTTCACTTCAAACTAGAACTTTTGAAGTGAAGTTAAAGTTAAAGTTGCATTTAGCCATTGGGGCCACACTCTTAAAAATCAGTGCAGAATTATCATCCCAATAGATTAAGTCCAATACTTCTCTAACTTTGTCTTTTAGCTTGTTTGTCTCTGCAAACTCCAGAGAAAAGTATCTGTGTCTTAAGATGATTGAATTTCTTATCTTCTGTCTCATGCTGGGCAGGTAGAATAGATTCAACCTGTCCTCTAGTTTACTGGACATTTGGGCGATAAGGCATTGGATGAGATCACACAGTGTTAATGGTGCATTAAAATTAGCATCACGTTAATGTGTGACAGGTGTGTGTGTGTGTGTGTGTGTGTGTGTGTGTGTGTGTGTGTCCATGTTTGTACAGTAGAGTGCTTATTCATTCATGGTTTGTGTGTGTTTACAGAGTGTTGGAGTGCCAAGGTCTTCCAATCGTCAACGGCCAATGTGATCCCTACGCTGCTGTCTCCTTACTAGGACCTTCAAGGTGATTTCACCTTAAGCAACTTTTGTTTATCACACGTTTAACTTTGGATAAGGGTGTGTTTTTTTATCTCTTTCTGCCTCCCTGCTTCTCTCAGGTCGGAAGCTAAGAAGACCAAAGTAAAGAGGAAAACCAACAATCCACAGTTTGAGGAGGTTTTCTATTTTGAGGTAAATATTGATGTGTGTCTATTGTTAACAGTAACTTATTTGTCATTGTAAAGATGTTTTAAAGGTTTTCATAATATAGAACAACTGGCATGCAGTCAAGTTGTCTTTTATCATTCAAAATAACAGACACCTTAATTACTGTATATCCTAGATATATGTATATTTAAATCATAAAAGGTTGTGTAGGTATTTGAACCATGCCACGTTTTTTATTTATTTTTAAGTTCAGAAAATTAGCAGAAACTAAAAACCCGTTGTTTAAATTAGCAAACGCAACTGTCAACAAGTCAGAGAAAAAAATTACTAATATTTAGTAATTCTTTTCTCTGAGTGTCTTCGTAAAAACTTGTCACGGTTCACATTTATTCATGAGTTTATATTTATAGATTTTCTTTCGTGCACACACAAACTCCCTTTCACACTGCCCCCGTTAACCCTTGTTCACCAGCCGCTATGACATTTTTGTGTCGCTCCTCCCTCTGGCCTCCCCGCTGCAGCGCTGGTAGACAGCAGGACAAGAGTATGATTGATTCGGACAAACCACCAAACAATCTGGCCCATTGATTTCTATCCGACGAGACGGTTTCATTTATTCCCGACCACCACATAAACAGGGCTCATACCCTGTGGTGCTCTCTGCCTGTAGCCCCCCTTTGAGGCCCGCATCCACACGCAAACACAGGCCATCTATCATGTCTTTGTCATGTGGTTGTCCCCTTTTTTATTGTTTCGAATTGTATCCACTCATTGCTGCAAACGTACGTAGACCGTGCCACATTCTGATCTCTGATAGCTCCCATTTGGATCCAAATCTTCCAGATAGTGTGTTTAGAATTTGATATGGGTCATTTCAACTACTAATTCTAAGTTTAGGCATAGAAAATTAAATGTGAGATTGAAAAAGGAATCTAGATGGAATACTCACTTCTCCATGATTTATGCTAAAGTGTTTACTCGGTCTCCATTTCTAGGTGACGCGGCCGTTAAGCTACACAAAGCGGCAGTTTGATGTTGAAGAAGAGGATGTTGACAAGTTGGCACTGAGGTGAGCCAGTAGGTCTTAAGGGGCTTCGAGGTGGGTGTGTTAGGACTCCTTCCATGTTTGAATTGTACCCTATGGTTTGTGTTCAGGGTGGATCTGTGGAACGCCAGCAACCTGAAGTTTGGGGATGAGTTCCTGGGAGGTGTGCGCGTTCCTCTGCGGGCGTTGGATCAGGCTGGGGTCCACGATGCATGGTGAGAGTAACATCACTCACACGTAACATCATCTCGTTGCACACACTCTGTCAATCATTTTGGGTCTGTTTTGTGTTTCTTTCCACTGCACCCTGCTGGGGCTGGGTACATTTGATTTCATCATCGTTGTCCGTTGACATTCTGAGTATGTGTTGCCCCAGCAACAGCAGAGCCATAGCAACAAGTATCAACATTGACAACAGACCTTCTTTAAAGTTTTTTTTTTAACCGGGGTCGATTACGCTGAGCACGAAGGCTCTTTTCCAACATTGCTGACCCAACAGAACCTGTTTTTGTATTTTATTTCTCTTCGAAAACTGAACATTTCCCCTTCATAAATGATGGGAGCACAGCTTCTGAGAATGAGAAGAGAATAAATATTGGGTAGTCAGTGCAGTCCGATACAGAAGAGAATAATCATCCCCTTAAATGTATTGACAACAAGACAATTTTCTAGATTTTGATGTGACAGTTAAACCTGCATACATTTATATTTTTGCAAAGCTGTAAACACAACATTGACATATTATGGCCTCATAAAGGCGATAAGGTGAACAGTTGCTTATCAACACATCACACACATGGAGCAACATTAGCATTCACTTGGAGTCACGTATGTTGCCAACCGAGGAATGTAAGTCCACTATTCACTCTCTTTGTAGCTCGGATTTGGTCTCCACCAGCTTCTGAGGGAAATATCTGCCGGAAGTGAGAGTAAAACAAGACAATAAAGTTGGGGGCCTTAAAACCAAAACAATATGCTAAAAGATGCTAAAAAGCTCTGAAGAGTTGAGGGAAACTGCAGAGGCGTGCGTACTGCAATAGCAATATCTTTCACATCCTAGTCACTTTTATCACTGTAAATACAAAACAATATTGATTACTGCAGCTTTAAAAGAATGTTTTAGCACAATTTTATGTCAAATTATTAAGATCTTATATACTTTTTCAGGTACTTTCTTCAACCAAGGGAGAACGGAGGGAAGTCAGTGAAGGTAGAAGAGCTCGGATCTCTGCGTCTGAACATTGTTTACACCGAGGACCACGTCTTTCCCTCCGAACACTACACTCCCCTCAGAGATCTACTGCTGCAATCAGCTAATGTAGAGGTATGTGTATATTGGTGTGTCTCTGCTCTGCTCAGACGTATTGGTGTCCTGCAGCATTTTACACTTCACTGTTTGAATGCTGCATGTTGACTCCTCGTGCCTTTCTGTTCAGCCCGTGTCGGCGTCCACAGCTCACACTCTGGGAGAGGTGTGTCGAGAGAAACAAGAAGCAGCCATTCCCCTCGTGCGTCTGTTTCTTCACTACGGCAAGATTGTGCCTTTCATCAGCGCCATCGCTCACGCCGAAGTCAACCGCACACAGTGAGTGTCTCGTTGCATCTATTCCTGAAATTCTGAAACCACAGCTCGACAACTAATACCAACACTTTTCAGTTAATAAAGTTGTATCTGACAGTCCAGCTGCTGCATGAATTTATCCCCCAGTTTGTGGACATGCTACAGAGTTAAAGAGTTTTTATCTCAGCACACGTTGAAGAATTTCTATACTACAGATATAGTGTAGCTTTCACTTTCTTAGCAATAATATGAGTACATTTCTTCAACCTGAGCCAGCTGAATGTCGTATATTTTGGATTTGGAATGGTAAATCAGGTGCAGATTAATTCTTGAATCATATGAAATAAAGTGATTATAGAAATGAGAAAAATCTGATTGTAAGTAAAAACCAATAAGCTTAGCATTTTGATATGACTGTGACAATATAGGCAGCCACAGTAATGTCATTTATTATAGATATTAAATAACTCTAAAAAGTCTAGCTTGCTCCTCTGTGCTTCACGTCTGTTTACCGGATTTGTTCCCCTTTTTTCTTCTATTGTTTACTGTTTGTGTCTGATTGTGTTGCAGCATCATTTCCACCTCTTTGCTTTATCTTTTTATTCTAATGCCCTGTCTTGTTTGGTATATTATATATATTTCCTAAATAACTCAAACATCATGTTCTTTATTAAGCTGCAGTTTTGATTTGTATGTAAAAACACACCCTCTCTCTCTGCGTAGGGATCCTAACACCATTTTCCGGGGAAACTCGCTGACTTCCAAGTGCATTGATGAGACCATGAAGCTGGCAGGAATGCACTATCTGCGAGTCACACTGAAACCCATTATAGATGAGGTAAGGTTTTTATGTTTGTTGGTTTCCACTCCTTTAAGTCTTGATTTCCTTCATGTCACGTGTCTTTCTCTTTAACACCTAAAATATGTTTGCTAAATCAGTAATCAATGGCTATTTCGATACTTTTGTAAATGTTCACAGATCTGCGCTGAAAACAAATCCTGTGAAATTGACCCGGTCAAGCTCAAAGAATCGGAGAACCTGGATACAAACAGGGTAAAAAGATGAGTGTGGTGTGTGTGTGTGTGTGTGTATGTGTGTGTGTGCGTGTGTGTGTGTGTGTGGTCAGTGTGTTATCTGACATATCTGCCCTGCCCCCCCTCTTCAGGAAAATCTTCGGCAGTATGTGGACCGTATCTTCAACGTTATCACCACATCCGGCGTTCGCTGTCCCACCGTAATGTGTGATATCTTCTTCTCTTTGAGAGAGTCCGCTGCCACCCGTTTCCAAGGTAACTCACCCGCTGAATGATGAAAGAGATGGAAGACAGAAAGAAAGCTGCTATTAAGGAACAGGAAATAGACAATAAAGAACGGGATGTGCAAGATGTCCAAGGACACTCTCTTCTTTTTTCTGCTATTTTGTGTCAAACCTGAAAACACTTAAGCCTCCCACACACTATCATTATGGTTATGTATGGAGCGTGTACACCCAGTGACACATACTGTGCTGCCTCCTGTTGGCCGTCACAGGGCACTACAGTCACGGGAGGAACAAGCTGTTATGATAGAAATGTATAGTTAGTTAGTTATTAGTTCTCATTTTTAAACAACACATTGAACAAATCTCCTTTTATTTTCCAGGCTGACTCTATATGTGATGTCTTAGATATCATTTGGGCAAATATAATGTATAATGATTAATCCCTGTTGTTGTTTTCTGCTCTCAAGTTGACCAAGATGTCCGATACACAGCAGTGAGCAGTTTCATTTTCCTGCGTTTCTTCGCTCCATCCATCCTTTCTCCCAACTTGTTCCAACTACGACCGCACCATCCAGTGAGTCTGATTTTAAAAACAAACACACATGCAACCTACATATCTACATATGCACACAACTCTTTGATAAGTCCTGCGTTTAGCATTATTTATGAAACCATATTTTCCTCATCAGAGTTTGTTTAGAAACCTTTTTTTCTCCATACTTGACTTTGAAGACTACATTTCTTTGATTGTATGACTCATCCAGTGTTTTTATGATGAGGTCAAGTGTGAAATTTGATTTCATGTCTTTTTGCCTCCCTAGGATCCCGCCACCTCTCGAACCCTCACCCTCATCTCCAAGACGATCCAGACCCTGGGAAGTCTCGCCAAGTCTAAATCTGTGAGTTTCTCTGAGTAAAGTGAATTGTTCTATTTTCATTCCAGTGACTGAACTTGACTTTATTTGTATTTCGGTCTAAAAGTCAAACGTACTAATCTTCCTCTCTCTGTCACTCTTTCTTTCAATACTTTAACTCCTTTCAAGGCCAATTTCAAAGAGTCTTACATGGCTGCATTTTACGACTACTTCAATGAGCAGAAATATGCGGACGCTGTGAAGAATGTGAGTGTTCGACTTCCTTCCTCGTTACATGTAATAAATCTCCACCAGTTTATAGACACACGATCAAATGTTCTCTTTGACTTGTCTGTCAGAAGAAGATACAGTCAGTCTCGGTGGAGACATTTGAAAAGAACTGAAGAAGTTGCATGAAAGGGAACAAATTTTACCACCAGAATAAGTTGATCAATGACATCCTTTAATTGCCTCCACAGTTCCTGGACCTGATCTCCACATCTGGCAAATGGGATCAGAAGAGTATTGAAACACCAATCATGCTCAAAGAGGGGTAAGAAGCCCTACTTATTGTTAAAGTGATATTTATGGAAAGAAACATATACCAAATAAAAAAATAAAAAATGAATTTTATAAACGACTCTCTCAATACCACGGCCTCCCAAGTCCTACATATGTGATTTGAGATTCATTTAGAGAATTTGAATTTAAGCGGTAATTTAAGCTTTTGTACTTGTAGTAATGCTGACTTATGTTACAGTTTCACTGCCAATTTAGCAGATTCAATGTTTTTTTTTTTAACGCTTTATTAAGGTTGTCTTGGCACCTGTTTCTAGCTTTAGAGAGTTGGGTTGACTATTAAGGCTCTTATGGGAATTGCTCAACGTTTTGGGAAATATTCACTTTCTGGCTGAGAGTTAGATGAGAAGATTGATACCCCTCACGTGTGTGTGTGTGTGTGTGTGTGTGTGTGTGTGTGTGTGTATATATGTATATGTATATATACATATATATATATGTATATATGTATATATGAAGCTACGGCGAGCAGCCTGGCTCTGTAGAAGGGTAACTAATGTCACACATTATGCGTTTCTTGTTTAATCAGTGCAAAAACCAAAGTTTAAAAACAGTACTCTCTGTGTTACGAGGGTATTCACGCCGGAATATTTCTCGACTGGCCTGAAGCCAGTAACTTCTTGGAGTCTCCGCCAGTTGCCTGGCAACTGCTCAGAAAAAAAGAAGAAATAGCCTTTATTTATAGCCAAATTTTCCCTTACACAGTTTGGTTTCTGTACAAACTGAAGAAACTGGATATAACCTGATAATTAGTGGACTTTAGAGCTGGATTTTTGTTACCGTTGGACAGAGCCACACTAGCTGTTTGCAGTCTTCATGCTAAGCTAACTGGCTGCTAGCTGTAGCTTCATATTCATCATACGTACAAGAGAGTGGTGTCAATCTTCTCATCCAACTCTCTGCCAGAATCTGAATAAGTATATTTCATAAATTGTCAAACTATCCTTTAAGTTGCCACTAAAACGGAGCTGGATTTTACTTTTACCTTCATGTGTTTGAGCCCTCAAGCTTTGATATCTCTCCAAAGTGACCAGTTACAGTAAAGATGCACCCGAGGCTGTGCACTGAGCCCGCTCTGACAACACAGGGGCTGTTGTTTTGATGATACTTCTAATGAGGCTGTAAAGTGGAAGAGATTTTCCAGTTGACAGTAGTTGTGTCGGTGCCTTGCTCATCAACATCCTCCACCCTCTTTTGTTTCTGCTACCGGGCGTAGGAGTGTAAAACTCACTATAAAGAGGGTTGATGGGAAGGGGTCAAAAGGCACCAAGGGAAGGTAAGAGCTTCTCTATATAAAGGCTTTGCCCTTGTGACTCCCTGTGTGTGGACTGTAACTCCCCCCAAACCAAGCCGGCCATTTTCTCTCCCACCAACTTCATGCGCTACTGTAGATGCTGCTGCACTTTACTTTATATCTGGCCTATAAATCTGTTACACTTCCTGACACTGTGTGATGGATTTGAGTCTTTCTGCATTAACGTGGCAGTGGACTGGTGCTTACAGTGACTGTATAAAGTAAAGTGTTAACCTTTACGCCTTTAGGCCCTCATTAGTGCTGACAGCCCTTCTCGATCCTCGCTATGCCAAATATGCTTGGTGTGACAGTGACAGCAGGGGTTGGTTACTGTGCAAACATTTCTTGGATCTTATATCTGCCCGCATCCTCACCGTTTATACCCTATGTCCAGACTGTGACCATATCGCTACCATAAAAAAAATATTTACAAAAGCATGAACGCACATCCAGACGGAAAATACTAGGTGCGGGACAGAAAAACCTATAAAAGACGGGAAAAATAGAGTCTGCCCACTCCCATGAACATGTGTTTAATTACCATCTGTGATGTTTCGAGTCCATGGGAGCATTATTATCTATTTTTCCCATCTTTTACATATTTAGAGTTTCCAGCACAGCTCCGGGCGTCATGACCAACGTGTGAGCTCTTGGCTCAGTAGTGTGAAAAGTCTTCCTGTGGGAGAGTAGTAATTTTGGTAACCCTAGTGCTCATATTCCATGTATGATATGGTCCTCAAAAAAAAAAAAAAGAAGACATCCTGGTGTTTACTCTCCCTTAAAGGACTATACCAGTGGTTTTACATATTTTAGCCCATTAACAGTAAATAGTGTATATCTCACATCTCTGTCAGATTATTTACAAAGCATACCATCATTTGTTTGGATTGATTTGAAGTAACAGGCCCCCCCACTGGTTCCATTTTTTTTAATGCAGTGTGAGAATTAACGTACAGAGTTTGGAAACTTCCTTGACTAAAACAATCAATAAATATTATCAAATTAGTTGCAGATTATCGAACAGCTTAATCATTTAATCGACTTCTTTTACCTCTAATTTCTTGCATTAAAAAGAGGGTCGGTGCATCCTTTAACACACGAACAAGAGGCGCTTACATAATATTCCCTGACAAGACTCGAATTGTTCAGTGTGATAAATAAGCTTTCTCAACTTTCAAGTCTCTACAAGTTGATTTTTTTTAATAATGTGCCAAAAAAAATGGAAACCAGTGGCTGTTTGGAAGGAAATTCTTGTGTTATGATTTGGCAAAAAGTCAATGTGATTTATACACACTTTGTAGGTAGGGGTAAAATATGCAAAGACACGGGTACCTTTGATCTGCTGTACCATCTCCTTTTTGGCTCATAAATCTATGAGTGCTGTTTTTGTTTTTTTTCATGTAGAGCAGCAATGAATACGAGGAACTGCAAGCATGTTAACTGAATGATAAATGTAGACTGCTCATGGTGGTTAACAATGCTTTTATGCAAAGTCATTAATTTATGCTCTAGTACTGCACTATTTTAGCACAGTAGATATATATATATATATATATATATATATATATATATATATATATATATATATATATATATATATATATATATATACATTTAAGGTATGCATTGTGCAAGATAAATAAAGATATTGTGATATATGTTTAACATTTCTGTGAACTATGAACTCATCTGTCAAGGCTCTCACTCATTTCCCCTCAGATTCATGATAAAGAGAGCACAAGGCAGAAACCGGTTCGGAATGAAGAACTTCAAGAAGAGATGGTTTCGTCTCACCAATCACGAGTTCACTTACCACAAGACGAAAGGTGAGCTCTCTCAGAATCTTCCTTGTCTGTTGTTGTGTGTGCTTGTGTAAGAATCAGCAGGAGGGAGGGAATCTGCTGAATGTACATTTAGTCTGAACAAAATGTGCGTTCAACACATGTGGTGGAGATCAAGTTACTGAGCAGGCAATACATTTGTGCTGCATCCAAACAAGCTCGGGCCAACACACAAGCTGTTTCTAAATTCCATACTGCATAAAAGTAAAAAAAGAGTTTTCAAAAAGTGACAAAAACATGTATACTGAAATCAGCATGCAGACTAAAATACTTTAATGTTTTTAATTGTGCTGATGACAATGTCATCCCACAAATAACTGACAGACTAACATGGTGTTCATTTACATGAACTGAAGTTAATCAATGTAATTTTTTAAGCATTCCTACATCCTTTAGTTTTTTTGTTGTTTCTTATGTCCGGTGTGTTTCCTTTTACGTCCAGGTGAGGGCGCTCTGTGCAGCATTCCCATAGACAACATTCTGGCTGTAGAGAGGCTAGAGGAGGAGTCTTTCAAGATGAAAAATGTAAGGACCCCACACAGCCATGAAATCTCTGGAGCTTTGAGTATTTGGCCCAAATCACTCCTGCAAGTATTTAGATGTTTCCCTCACTTTCCCTTTTTCCATCCTCCAGATGTTCCAGGTTATTCAGCCAGAGCGGGCGCTCTACATCCAGGCCAACAACTGCGTTGAGGCGCGTGACTGGATCGACATCCTGACCAAAGTCAGCCAGTGCAACCGCAAACGCCTAAGCACGTACCATCCTTCAGCCTACCTCAACGGCCACTGGCTCTGCTGCAAGTTCTCAGCAGACACGGCCCCTGGGTGTACGCCCTGCACTGGGTACGTAAAGTTTTCCAAAACCCATCCAGCATCAGGCTCCTTTCTTTTGTTCCCTCTCTCTCATCCTCCTGTATGCATCTGTTTTCAGCGGCCTCCCAGCAAACATCCAGCTGGACGTAGATGGAGACAGAGAGACGGAGAGGATTTATTCCCTGTTCAGCACATACATGACCAAACTGATCAAGATGCAAGGTCAGACGCTAAGAAGAGTGTTTTTAAGTGTATGTGAGCATGCACCTGTATGGTTGCATATTTCTCACTCTGCTGCCTGTTGTCTTCCCCTGCAGAGGCCTGCGGCAGTAAATCTGTGTACGACGGGCCCGAACAGGAGGAGTACTCCACCTTTGTCATTGATGACCCCCAGGAGACCTACAAAACCCTGAAACTGATTGTTTCAGCCGTTCAGACCTTGGAGCAGCAGCACACCAAGTACAAACGTGACAAGTTCAAGAAGACAAAGATAGGCAGCCAGTACGTGGTTTGTTGTTTATTCATGCCTGTATCTCAGTTTATGTTTTTTATAAACTGGACTTATTGTATATAAAATGCAATGGAGGCTGAGAACTGTGGGAAAAAATGTTATGTGTTGAATCTAGTTCAATAAGGAGCAACTTCACCAGCAGGTGGTGCAGTTGTACAGTCTACAGTTAGCTTGTTATTAATTGAACATGTACAAAGTATGTTGGAGGTTAAATGTAGCACTTTCAATTTCAAATAACAAAATATTGGCATCATAATTGTGGCCTCCCGATCTGCTCAGCACTTGATAATCTTGAAAGATTTTTTTTGCTGTTTCCAAAAACCTCCTGCCAACAAATAAACACCATCTTTCTCTTTGTTCCCACAGGGAGCATCCGATTGGAGACAAGAGTTTTCAGTGCTACATCCGCCAGCAGTCTGAGAGCTCCACCTACTCCATCTAGCCCGGTGTGCTGTTCCTATGATGCCCAGAACCAGCTTATTTTTCTTCACTGCAAAACATCTTAATGCTCCATGTCTAGTATTCAGTTTTAATGCTTTACTTTTCCTTAAAACAAGATTTAAAAAAGTAATTAATGATTAGTGATATCATTTCACTTATTTCCAATGCAATGTATCCATGCTTCATGACTTCCATGCTTTTTTAAAGACTTTTCTGGAAGTATGTGATCCTGTTTTGGAAACAAGTGTCACCTGACTGGCTTATTTGTTCAGCTTTAAGGAAAATAAGAGTTTTAAGAGTCAATACCAGACCGAACGAGCTGTGTAGATGGACTTTTGATTTTGCAATTTCTCAAGATGCATCACTCCAAGTTTGGAGAACAGACCTCAGATCAGCATGAAAAGGAAACAGTTGTGGAGGAAAGGAGGGATACGAATGAAGACATAATCATACCCAATTCATCTATTGGGATCTCCTGTCTGTGATGTGACGAGAGAACAAACAAACGTTTTCACTGGACAGTTTTGACAGTGACCAACACGCACTTTAATCGCCTCCAAATCTATGGATGAACAAGCCTCGCAGCACACTTTCAAAAGCTTATTTTATCGGATTTGTATTTTGTTATTTTGATGGTTGACATGCTGTCATGTTGTTGTATTTCACTCCAGAAGGAAGGAAGGACTCTAATTTTTCCCTTTTTTGAGTGATGTTTTATTTTTGTCCCCAACCTCCTCAGGAAGGCTGTGAAGGTCGAGGGCACACAAGAAGGGATTGTTGGGACCAAGCACAGCCGAGAACAGCTTGACGTTATCAATGTTATCTATCAATTTCATCCCTCATTTTTAATCCTCATCATCAACGTGCTAACAGATGTTTAGGTTCAAGTTTTCATGTTTCATTTGAAGCCTTGTTCAGTTGTGGATGGATATCATGCTCCTGTGTAACCTGTACCTGAGTTGAAGGAATAGTTTCTGACACATGAGTCAGACAAAACCCATGGAGGCTTTTTAAACATTTTCTAATCATTATGGGTGTAAAAATGCAGCTTCTCTTTTAAGTAAGACAGAATACACTGGATAGCTATTAAGTTTAACTCCATCGATGAACAAAAAAAATAGATAATGTCCAACTTCAGAACCTGTTACTGTTGATACCAGGGCCAGACTAACCCACCAGGGGCTCGGGGTAAACATGTGCGTGCTGTGGGCCACTGTGTGAATGTGTGTATAAGCACAACTATATTCATCAAAACACATTGTGAAACCACAATTTACACTGAAAATATAATACAATATACACCCAGTGGCCACTTTATTATGCACACTGGTATGGTAGCAACCTGCGCTTTATGAAAAGTGTCTTGAGATAACGTCTCTTATGATCTGGCGCTATAGAAATAGAAATTGACTTGACTGCCATAAATTCTGCCTTTACAAAGTTTATAATCTTCAGTTTTTGGTGTCGGTGACAAATGTGTAAATCAAATGTTTTATTTCTGAAGTCAAAGTTAAAGGAAGTGTTGTTCTGGACTACATATTATTAAGAGGTGTTTCTAATGTTTTTCTTCTTATTTACATATATTACATGAGTTGTGCAGAATACTGAAAACACCTCTGAATATAATGCTGTCCAGAACAACACCATCACCAACTATGACCTCAGTAACAATCACATCTCTTCAGACACATCTCTATGTCAAAAAGCCTGAATGTTACAGGCGTCATAAAAGTTGACTTTATGGCAGAACAGTTGTATTGGATTGCATACAGGTGTGGCCACTGAGTGTTTATAGAATATAGTGTGCATAAAGGATTAATACACACTTTTTGTAATTATATTACCACAAACTAAAGCCTTCGGGCCCCTGTAGGTCTGCGGCCCCTGGGCAGTTGCCTGTTTTGCCCAGTTGGTAGCTCAACCTTGGTTGACATGCACACACCTCCATGGTGGATTAATATTAGTGATTTGCAGGGTTCATATCAATGAAAAAAGTGTATTTTGCTGCTTTTAAGAAGTACCGATATTTGTTCCCGGAGTCCAGTAATTGAGCCTCAGCTTTGCTAAGATCCCCATTCAACACACCCTCAAGCTGCATGCAGACATGATAAAGGCAAATGTTTGTTTTTAACCAAACTATCCCTTCAACCATTACAAAGCAGAATCTATGTGTTAGCACAGCTCTTTAACAAGGATGTTTCTTAGCTTAACTTCTAATTAATTGATATACTAACATTTTAACCAGTCTTGTCTCAAGTTATGTTTGTGAAATGGATAGTGTGTTACTGGTTGTGTTGCCCTGTTGGCTGCCTAATAATGTAGTTTTTTCAGTTTTGTGAGTTAGCTCTATCTTACTTTTAAAAAGCTGCACCCTGTATTTCAAAATCTATTTATATGCATTCCTTTGAGAAACTGCCTGCTGTGAATCTTACCGCTCAGCACCCCAGAATCTGTTGAAGGTACGGGATTTATTGTTGTTAACAAGTCGTGTTGTGTTGTTCTACGCTTCCCAAAGGCAATCACTCTCATTGGCATTCATATCCATCAGCACTCACTCTCGCCAAAACCAGTGCATGTGAAGTATAGTTGTAGTCACAGCAACGGTAGCCTCCACAGTCACTTCTGTTTGACCAGGTCACTAAAAACCACGACGAATTTTGTATTTTCCAAAACTAAGTACCTGGTTATTTAGCCTCGTGGTGTGTACCCGTGAGTACAGGATCCCAAACAGTGCCAGTCATCACTTTTATAAAATTCTCTTTTTGAAAAACAAGAAAAAAAAAATCATTGTTTAGATATGTTTTTTATATATCTCACAACCTATACTGTTTAAAAAACAGTACAGCAATTATTCCGATGACATCTTTTTCTTTGTCAAACGTGTTGATCTCTAAACTATAGGGATGGTTGTGAACAGTTTGACTCTGTTTTGTATCTTTGTCTTCATACCGAAATCTCGCTGTGTATCTGAATCGAATGATTGAGATGCGTGTGTGTGTGTGTGTGTGTGTGTGTTTTGTGCATATGTGCGTGTTTGTGAGTGTGCATTTGTCAGTATGTGCATGAGTGACTGACATGACGGGTTATATTGCCAATTGAATTACCCCAGTGTTACAGGTCGGAGTCCCACTTGTTAAAAAAGAGAAAATCACTGCCTGTAATTATACTAAAGACTGTAGTAGGATTGTGGAAACACTGTTACTGTACTCTGGCCTGATATGGTGTATGTCCTCTTGTGAAGAACCAATGTTCCATTTCAAGGAACCTTTGCCAATATATTTTCCCCACTCATTTTATGTATGTAACACAGTAATAACATTGATGAAACATTAAGAGAGAAGCTGTAACCTCTGAACTTTGGTGAGTGTTTGTTTTCCACCAGCTACTAACTCTCTCAGGTTTATGAAACTCAGCACTGCGTGTGTGTTTTTTTTGCCAAGAGTGAGGAGACCTGGACTGAATTATAAACCACCAAACAGTTCTCTCATCCCTAACTTGGTAAACATATTTATTATCATTTACAGAAAAACCTTCCCAGAAACACTGGCTGAGTTGATGGGGTAATGCCAGTTACAGTAACGGCAACTCCTTCACCCTGAATCCCACAAAGGAATGACTTATTATGCAATAATGGTGTTTCAGCATGCAATAATAGTAACAACCCCTCAATAAGCCCATCAAATTATCAACGCACATCTGCTGACCTTTTGCAGTAAAATTCCTCCTCGGATAAACACATACTATAAGGGAGAACAGTGTATTTTGTACAACTATTTTAAAAAGTATTAAAAAATAAGCCTGTTATATGTGTACATAAAACAGTTGAATGAATGGTGAAAATGTGATGTGTTTTTTCCCCTGAATAACTAAATGAAACCAATATTAATGCAAAAATGGTGTCTGTGTCATTTGTTAATCAGTGCAGTGTGCCTCTAAACTATAACGTAGAGACTTGCATTAAGAGCTTAATTTTGTTTCAATTAGTAAAGACATTTTGTTAAAATAAGTCAGATGATGGACAAGATGTTTTGATCTTATCTCTTAAAAACCAGTGCAGAATTATCATCCCAATAGAGTAAGTCCAATACTTCTCTAATTTCGTCTTTTAGCTTTTTTGTCTCTCTCAAACTCCAGAGAAAAGTATCTGTTTCTTAAGATGATTGCATCACGTTAATGTGTGACAGGTGTGTGTGTGTGTGTGTGTGTGTGTGTGTGTGTGTTCAGCTGTGGTGCAGATACATTTATGTCTTCGTTATATGTATTTTTTGTGTCCAATTTTAGCCCTTTATGAATGATCCCTGAATTTTTTCACAACATACATTTTTACATGGCGTAGCAAAAATATATGAAAAAATGTAGCACCTGGCATGGCTCATTGGGACAAATGGAACAGAGCTTTAATTCGTGTTATTACTTCCACCTGTGCTTTTCCTTCCATGAAAGCTCAAACATCAACAATCAATTTCCCGACAAAATCATCTTAAATGATGTCAAGCTTTTTCCCACAGTGGTCCATTGGCTTTTTCATGTACAACCATGTTCATCATCTGATGTTTGCCCTAACAACTTGAAATGGAGGTCAGGTTGAAGGCACTAATAATGTAGACGCCCCCTGAATGGAGACACAGCTGATGACAGGGTTTGTGTGTGTGTGTGTGTGTGTGTGTGTGTGTGTGTGTGTGTGTGTGTGTTAGCAGCGCTCCCTAGCTGCCTGTGCTCATACTCTCCTGACTGTGTATGTGCTCTCCTGGCAGAGCCTCCTCCACTCCCGCCTCTCTCTACGAAAACGCTTTCGGGAAGAATAAAGTTTTTCCTGTGCTCAGCTAGTCTGTACTCAGAGCCAAGCCGTGGCCTAGCAGGAAGAACGGCTCGACTATGTGGAGAAAGAAACGGGCACTTGGGGAATCCTTGGCTTGTCTCGTATTTCTCGTGACGCTCGTCGATGCTTATCGATGTAAGTATGTAAGTGTTTGGTGTGTTTTCTTTTGCGGTTTGCACTTTTCAACCCCACGTACTTGTATAGCAATTCACGGAACAGCCTGTTACAGTGCATTTAGTGTCTCACATTGAGAGCAGCTTTCAGTCTGGATGTGACTAGTTGGGAACTTTTTATAACGTTTTAAGCAAACAGACAAAAAGAAGTGTGAGGGGTCATGACTGCTTTTTACACCGTGAAACAATATTTGTACAACATCAGCTGCTTGTTACAACAACTAGGGGTCATTTCTGGGAAATAACGGTTTCGCAATGACTTTTTTTTTTTCAAGACAATTCACAGAATAGTAATTAGGTTGTTCACTTTGTCCATGCAGGCAGCAGCCACACCAATCATCTGTCATGAGGACTTGAATTCCTGCTGGGATCAGTCATGTGTTATTATAATGAAGCTGCCAGGTTGCATTAATCACACATGTGAGAGTATCACTGCACAGTAAATAGATTTGGTTTTGCTCTGATTGTTGTAATAGCAAACACTGACAATGAAAATATAGCTGCACGTTATATTTTTAATATAGTGTGTTTTTATAATATACCTATGTTTCTCCTTAGTCCTAAGCCAGAGCACAGCCTCCCAGTTCCTGAGCAGGCATAAGAGAGCCAACTCTCTGTTTGAGGAGAGCAAGAAGGGCAACCTGGAGAGGGAGTGCATCGAGGAGCTGTGCAACAAGGAGGAGGCCAGGGAGATCTTTGAGAACCAGCCAGAGACGGTAAGAGAAGAGCAGCAAGCGCTGATCTTACTGGTTAGCTGTGTCCTGAGGGCAGGGTAGCCTGGTTCCAGACGACCCCAAGAAGGGGTCAAGAAAGAAGATGAAATTAAAATTCAGAGATGGAGTGAAAATGAAAGAACATGCAAGTGATAGATCACTACTATTTTCCATATTTATTGTTGTTCTTTGCATAATATTGTAGTACAATGCCAACATTGTACATACTTAATTCTTATTTTTCTTATAACTTCTCTATGTTTATATTTATATATATTTATTCTAATGGAACAACTGTACCGTAACCCAATTTCCGGAATAGTATTTCTGATTATTTTGTCCAACCAACAGTCCAAAACATAAATATGTTAAATTGACTCTCATAGAAGAAAACAGCAAATAGTTGCATTTGATTTTTTTTGTGCTTTTACTAATTTGAGATATATATCTTTAATTTAATTTCCCTTCACTATAATTTAGAAAATGAAACATGCAATGATGATTTAGGGTATAATATGGAAGTTTCTGTTTCGAACAGGTTCGAGCACAACTAGCTGTAATCTCTCCTCTTTCTTTGTCTTTCTTTCCCTTTTGTCAAATGTGAAATTTAAATCTCTCTTGTTTTTTCCAGGAATACTTCTATCCCAAATATGTTGGTAAGTTTGCATGTTTTATTGTGTCTCTTAATATGTATTATTATCAGTTTATTTTTGTCTTTACTAGTCTGATAAAGAAAACTCTCTGTTGCAGCGTGCCTGGGTTCACACCGTGTCGGCATCAAAAACCCGAACATGGATGCCATCCCGTCAGACCTCCGCACCTGTGTGAGGGGTGAGGGGCTTTTTAGTGGAAAATGCATTTTTAAGTCAGTTAGTCTGTAACATGCTTTTGTCAAGGCTTTCATCAACTTCCTGTGTGTGTGTGTGTGTGTGTGTGTGTGTGTGTGTGTGTGTGTGTGTGTGTGTGTGTGTGTGTGTGTGTGTGTGTGTGTGTCTCTAAAACTGTTTGTTGCATGGCAGAGATCAGTGACCAGTGCACGCCACCTCCATGCTACAAGGAAGGTTCAACGCGCTGTGTGGACGGACAGGCCTCCTTCACGTGTGAGTGTAAATCCGGCTGGAAGGGGCCGCGCTGTGAGGACGGTGAGTTCTGATGCATCATTTGGGATTTTAAATATATCTGTTTAGCTTTAAAATCTCAGGATTCAACTTAAAACTGATGAATTTAACCCTTTTGAATGGATTTGAACTGGCTGCTGATATATGTTGTTGTGTGACGTGTCGACTGGGCAGACATCGATGAGTGTTCAGATCCTGAATTTCCAGCGGGATGCAACCAAAAATGTTACAACTTGCCCGGTAGTTTCCACTGCATGTGTGAAGAAGGCTACTTCATCACAGACAAAGTCAGCTGCGTGGGTAAGACTCCATTCATTTCACTTGCAATTTGTGCAGCTAAACTGCAATAATGTTATTGCTCAATTACACCAAAACACAGAAAGGTACTTTTGTATGTCATTTTTGTGTGTGTGTGTGTGTGTGTGTGTGTGTGTGTGTGTGTGTGTGTGTGTGTCATTTTCGCTTATGTCACATGTATGAAGACATCCAGCTGTTTTACTGTCCCTATGGAAAAGGGACATACATATAGGGCTACTAAGCAGCTGAGCAAACACACACGTTTCTCCAGGATGTATTATTCCTTTTGATAACTTCCTTTTTATTTATTCATATGGACGGTGGAACCCTACGCACTTAATAACAAAAACTCTGTTGTCCAGCTGTCGTCCTCGGGGCCTGAACTTGTTATTTCTAAAACTGACCTGAGGTGACCTCTTATGTAACAGCATGTGAAAAGCTTTTAACATCTGAAAAGATGTTAAAAGCTTTTAACATCTGAAAAGATGGCCCATCCTTGTTGCTGTAAACAGACCACCAGTCTCACATATCTGAGCTGTTAGAACTTGCTTGCAGTTTGTAGATGCTTGTTGTCTCATTTTTCATATTTTTTTGTGTGGGAAGTTCACTCTTGTTTGTTTCAACTTGCTTGTTGAGTACAAAGTCTTCACAAACATGGACTGAGTCACTGTTATGACTATTTGTTGTTGGAGCATTCAGGTTAGCTGTAATTAATACGTATTTGCAATTAATCTGTCAAATATTTTTAAATTAAATAATTATTTTCTTTGTCCACTAAATATCAGAAACAATTGATCAATTGACCCTCGCATTTCCCCCAAACCCAAGATATCCTCAAATTGCTTTTGTTGGAAAAACAAAGTAAACAGAACAGCAGCAAATATTTGCTTGTGAGTAACTAGAACTAGTAAAAGGCTGTTTTTCTTTTTTGTTTGTCAAATCACGTCAGCAATTAGATGATTCATTCAAACAACATTTAAGGAGACTGGCTGAAGACTTGAGATTTGCCGGTTGAACCTCAACCAACCTGTATATTCTTTTCCCAACATCCAAGTTTACTTATTGCTTGTCTGCTAGGTTTAATTTTACCGTAACACGTCTCATGAAAGCAAAGTATTTTCAGCAGCTGACTCTCTCCTTGAACCCAGCACCAAGGAAGAGTTTTCAAAACAGTCTCTCCTTCAGCTGCAATGTCACTTTAAATAAGGGTGTTGAAAACAAATTACACTTGCAATGAAGTCCATAGTTGCACTTTTATTTCATCAGGACTCACACAGTTCATATGAGAAATTCTCACAAGACCATCTTCCCGTTGTCACTCTTTATATTCCAGATATCGATGAATGCCTGTTGTACCACAGTATCTGTGAAGAACCGGCCAAATGTGTCAACACGCCGGGCATATACGAGTGCCAGTGTCCCCTGGGTTTCAAATATAACTTCACATCAAAGACCTGCGACGGTGAGACTTCAATTTGTGGTTCCTGTCTTTAAACCAAGAGTCATATAGTCTGACAGCTGGCAAAATCAAAGTACAACAAACCCGTTTTTTGTATGTTTCAATCCCACTGATGGTACACATTCTGTGATCACACACTTTCAATTAGAAAGCTACTAATGACTGTACATTCTTCTCTTCCTCTTATTGCAGACATAGATGAGTGCCAGTTGAATGTGTGCGAAGAAACTTGTATAAACACAGAGGGCAGCTACACGTGCCACTGTGATGGTCGTCAGGGTCTTCGTTTGGCAGAGGGTCAGCGTTACTGTGAAAGGATCCCTGTTTGTGTGGAACTGTACGACCACAGACACCCTGAGATGCTTTACCTGGGGGAGCAGTTTGCGGGCCTTTCTGTTATCTATCTGCGCTACCGTCTGCCGGAGAACACAAAGTGAGGGGCTACAGCAAACACACACACACACACACACACACACAGCACACACACTGCACATTGTGTAGTGTACTTATTTTCTTATCAGGATCATAAAAGTGCTTTTTGGCCCATTTAGCGTAAAATAACTGAAGTCATTCCATTTCAGTGAATTTAGAAACAAGCATTTCACTAACAATAATAAACATATCTCAAGCAAGTTCCAGGCCTCTAAAAAATTATGTTCATCCCATACTGAAATGAATGAAATCGGGAAATGTGTAGAAAAGTGATTGGGCTAAAACATTGTAAAGACAATGCCTATTACATTTCGGAGATAATTAGCAGTTAGATTACTGTCCAAACTCATATTTCTGTCTTTGTTTCTGGCAGGTTCACAGCAGAGTTTGACTTCCGTACATTTGACCCAGAGGGAGTGGTGCTGTATGCAGAGTCCTCGCAGGACTCGTGGTTCATGTTGGGGCTAAGAGATGGTCGCATTGAAGTCCAGTTCAAAAACCAGCACACATTCAAAGTTACAAGCGGAGGAAAAGCTATCAATGATGGACAGTGGCATGTGGTAAGAAAGAGCTTTTAGTCCAGTAATTCCCTACACATACTCACCTTGTTCCCCCATGGTTAACATAGTTTAGCTGAATTGCTAATCGATAAGCTGAATTGATGGAAAGTGGGTTGTGTTGTGTGTGACTGTGTGATCTGGTGCTAAACTGTGTTGAGTTATAGTAGAGTAAGAGAGTTATAATGATAAAATATGTGTGAATCATGCAGATCTCTGTGGATGAACTGGAGAGCAGCATCAGTGTGAAGATCAGCAAAGAAGCTGTGATGAGCATCAACAGCCCGGAGAGTCTCTTTACTTCAGTTAATGGCATACTGGAGACCAAGATCTACATCGCTGGTCTGCCCAACCGCACTGACAACATCATCAAACCTGTAAGCAGGTCGTCTGAAAGCAAGCACACACAATGACTTCCCCAACAAACATGGATTTCTCCCCCCCCGTGACCACATCTAATCATATCACCTTAAACGCACTATATGTTATTTTCTGCCGCTAGGGGTCTCTCAATCAAAACAATAACAAAAGACACGGAGTTTGGTGGCGTCGTGAAGTAGTGTGGGTTCATGTGGATTCCTTCATCGTTCAACGTTCAGAAGGTTTTTACTGGGATCCGGATTATCCGCAGAGGTCTCCCACTCTCCAAATCAAACAGACTCGGTAATTGAGATCCGACACCGAATAATGTTTTCTCAGCTCGTTCGATGACTAAAATCCTTCATCCGGTTAAAATGTATAGTGTATAAACGGCCAACATGTAAAAAGTGCATCGTATAAATGTGGCGTGAAACTAGCTTCTGGCAGAAAACCACAACACTGACACTTGCGCTAAGGGGATGCATGGGCATAACAGGCGACCAAATTAAACGGACCATTACCTTAATTAAGATTCAAGTTTCTCTAGGTTGGATAATTGTTGAAAACCTTTGTGATGATCTAAGTACACAACTCAACAAAATGTATAACATAGACCTACGGTAGTTGTTTTAATGCAGAAATGTTACATATTATATCTTTAACAAGGCCAGAGAACCCCACTGACACTGTCTCTCCCTCCCCCCTCTACACATTACATTAATGTACTGCTCAGCCGGCTGTCCTTGTGTTGTGTGTTGTACATTACCCCTACTGTTTATATTTTGTATATATTGTTAATTTGTATTTATGCACCAATGTTACCAGAGAAAATTCCTTGTAGGTGAAAACCTACATGGCAATTAAAATGATTCTGATTCTGATTCTGATTTAATAACAGGGAACTCATAACATCGAGATTTACATTGGACCAGCTCCAAGCCAGTGTTGTACTCAGTGTGTATCCATCGATCCATTAGATCAACCCTCGACTTGACGGCTGCATCCGGGGCTGGAACCTGATGAACCAGGGAGCCTCTGGGATAAAGGAGGTCATTCAGGAGAAGAAGAGTAAACATTGCTTTGTGTATGTGGAACGAGGGTCTTTCTTCTCTGGGGCAGGACTGGCACTCTTCAACATTGACTACAGTGAGTAAGTTATGTTATACTTTATTAATCCCTATGGGAAATTTTGGCCTCTGCATTTGCTCCATCCTAAATAGGTTTGGAGTATTGGGTAGCCACAGCACATAACAAGGAACAAATGTAGTTTGGAGCCTGGTGCCTTGGTTTAAAGGCAGTGACGGGAGCATTGCCAAACGTGTGTGTTTTTATCTAAAAAGGAAGTGAACCCCGGGTCGCAAAGGGAGCATAAAATTCCACACAGAAAGCACAAGTTGGTGGGTTTTGAACAAATACCTATCTTATCTAGTAATATAGACCAGCACAGGTACACAGCATGTGCCTGTGTATGTACCTTTCAGGGCTTTAGGTACACAGACTTTCTTGAAGAGAAAATGTGCCACTTTTTATGTGGATGTCCAATCTGTGTTGATGGTAAATGTAGTAAATATAAGCATTGTACAAACATGTACCAGGATGCATTGTGCATGAGCTTCTGACGCCTGGAAGGTCTCTGCCGGAGATACTATCCTACTGCACGGCTAATGAAGCCGCAGCCCCAGCCTCTCTCCGCCATTAACTCTGGCTCAAATGAAAACTGCTGAATATTCAAGCTAATATCATACACCCCCCTGGCTACCCAGAGAAATACTGTACAAGCTAAAATAGCCTGTAGTTCTTTCTTGAAAGCAACCACGTCACTGTCACCTCAAATGACATCACTTAATGCAGGAAGAACAGCTTTTGCAGCAGCAGAACTCAAAGTTTCTCAGTCAATATAGCACGCACTGAGGAATTTATTGCTTCAATCGACTACATTCACCATCAACACTTACCCTCATCCTCATAAAAGGCGGTGAATTCTTCCTTTACCTTGTGATTTTTAATATTCAAAGATTGAGGTGAAGTTGAGGATACAGATAAACATGAGATCCTTCTATTCACGTAAAACCTTGGAAATGTCCAACCTGACAAAAGTGTGTGTGTGTGTGTGTGTGTGTGTGTGTGTGTGTGTGTGTGTGTGTGTGTGTGTGACTAGGTGATTCTGGGAGCTGGAGTGTGGATATAAAGATGAATACTCGTCCGTCCAGCAGCACAGGTGTCCTCTTTGCTCTTGTCCACAACAATACAGTCCCCCTGTCGGTCGCTGTGGTAACGCAGGGACCGGAAGATGCTGTGAGTTCATTCACACTTTTGATGAAGCACACCCGTGTATCTCTGCATGTCTTTACACACATGTACGAGCACTAAACTATCGACCTCTCTGCTCCAGAACCTGCAAGTGTTCTTGTACGGCGTCTCCGTGGCAACACTGGACTCACTGATGTTGTGTTACCCTGACCGGCTGACGGTGCAGCTGAAAGTGACTCCCACAGAAATCCAAATGTCAGCCAACTCCTCCACTGTTACCTACATGAAGTCTGTTGCCCTGCAGGAGGCACTGCAGCTCCTCAACAGCACCATGCAGAACCCCATCAGTACATATATTGGTGGGATACCAGGTTAGTTAAAGTAAAAGTACAAAAGTATCTCCTCTGAAGATAATGATGAGCATGATTTATTAACTATATATGGTCACCAATAAAGGGCCAATGTGGCTTCTTGGCTATAATAATTTCGGTATGAACCAACCAGTCCTCGTCTATTTCTAAGAAAGATTTCTCAGAGATTTCATTATGCCGGAAAGGAAGTTCAAAGCTAAGATAAATGGAATATATGTGCTGAAACAGCAGAACTGTTGGCTTCTCTCCCTAGCAGCTCTGTGAGTTTGTACTTGTGCATTGTGGTGCTTTGAGCTAAATGCAAACGTCTTCATGATTTCATACTCACAATATCAATGCTAACCTTTGAACCTTTTCTTTGTTAAATGTATGACTAAATATGAATTCAGCCTAGTCCCTCCTGATGTGGGCTGGATTATTTGAATGTACATTGTTAGATTGTATTGGCATTCTTAACTAAAAAGTCAATAAGTTATGACTACTCTTCATCCACTGTGATGCTCCATGTTTTGATGAATGCAGTTCTCATCTCTCTTTTACCTGTAAATATGTTTTGTTTTCAGCTCTCTTTCTTGTCACTCTAACTGACGGTCCCACTCCCTCCCTCTCTTTCAGACAATGTCCCGTTACCTGCCACCCCTGTGACGGCCTTTTACCACGGCTGCATGGACATCACTATCAACGGCCAGCAGCTGGACTTCGACAAGGCTTTCAGCAAACATAATAGTATTAAGTCCCATTCCTGTCCTCCTTTGTCTGCCCCTGAGAGTCACCCTGACGCACAGCACCCGCACAGAAACTGACCTTCATTAACATCACATTAAAAAAAACCTGACTTTAGGCAGCATCCCAAAGCGGCCACTTCTTGGGATATTTTGGAAAGAGAGATATATAAAAGGTGAAGGGAGGGAGGAAGGGGACGAGACGTGACAAGAAGAGGAGACAGAGTTAGACAGTTATAGTCATTTCTGTCGACTTTCTCTCGAAGGGTTAATTTTAAGCTTTGTGTTATGCTTTTCATCCATACAGTATTATTGTTCCTGTCCTGGGAGTATATTTTTGAAGTGAGGCACAACGGAAGCTAGATGTCCGGATGGCTGAATGACGTAGTTGTAGCAGTTTGTTGCAATGAATTAAATGCTTTCCAAGAAACACTAGAAAAGAGCTGAGCTCTGTAGCACACATACCATGTGTTGAGCAAAAGAGATGGTTATGTTTGTGTAGAAAAATAAACAAATGGTCACTGTTGACCAGGCTTCGAGACCACCTACATCTTTTTCCCCATCTGTAAATTCTCTTCAATTTTGGTCTAGTGGAAGCAAACGTCTGGAGGCAGCTCGCAATTGTGTTTGTTGGTTATGACGGTGAAACCACAGAGAAAGTTGAGCGTCCAGGCTTTCCATCCAATTCTGTTGCATCTTCTTGTTTGAATCATCATCCCTTATTGGGGTTCTGCCTTCCTGAGGTGTTGCATTAGTTTAGTAGTGTTTAGAAACATGGTTTATCATTTCATTGTTTCCAGAATCATGTTTGTCGCCAGACGTATACACCTCTCATAGAGTGCTGCAGGGATGACATATTTTTGTCGGCTAACCCGGAAGTTAGCATTGCCCTGGTTCCCTCGACAAAAACAACAATAGGGATTTTTTTTTTTGCAGAAAATAAATTCTGCGGCAAACAAAAGTTTATGATACTTAAACATTTTGTTCAGCAAGATAATCTTCACAAATAAACACTACTTTTAGGATTTTTGAAGTCTAAATGCAAATGGCAGAAGTACAGAGATAATGTTTGGCGAACAACACCACGTTCTCCACCACTCAGCTTCCAACTTTGATTTTGCTTCAATGCTATTTCTGTGTCGGTCCCTGTGTTCAGAATTCACTATTCAGTATTTAAAGCAAGCCATCTTTAATATATAACTTAAATGTAGTTGTTGAGTGTTGTGTTTGTTTTAATAAAATTGGTCAAAGCAACCTGATATTATTGAATTTCAACATTGCATCTCACTGCCCTCATGCCACAGCCAGTGTGTGGCTGTCTTTCCTAAGTCCTTGGTGACACAACAAACTCTTATAGCAATAATTTACAAAACACTGTTTGACCCAGTCGTGTTTTTGCTCAACATCAAGTAATTCCTCCTTCATTTCAGCAGGGTCAGATGGAAACATGGCACTGCACCGTCATGCTCCATTTTGCCACCATCACGCCGTTAAACAACAACCTCTTGTTTAAGAGGTATTACAAAATATTTATTTATAATGCCCCTCAATTTAGTAAATAATCCATATTTAAAACATACCTCTGCAACTGAAACATTTTGTTTTTTGTAAACTGTTTTTTACTCTTAAACATTTGCAGTAACATTAAAACATAATTTTAGACACTTAATATAATAATAATGCTGCAACCTTTCGGGCACATCACACTGTTTTATCTTTATCAGTACTCATTTGACACCCTGTATGATGAAACACACACATGTAACACTGGTCAGACAGAAATGGGAATAGAGAGAAAAAGCAAGCCGATCAGCAAAGAGGACGGATGTGGGCTGAATGTAAAGAAATCAAATAATTAATGTGAACTTGAAACTCAAGTCAAACAAGATTCAGGGAAAACAAAACAGAAAGAATCTTTACTTGGAAAAAGAAGATATGGGTCAAAACAATAAACGTCCCTCAGCGGTTTTTTTTGCAATGACAGCACAATTAAAGTGGAGGAAACAGTTCTTGGATCCTTTACTGAATAATAATTTGCTGAAGTAGTAATAGCACAATTTAAAAATACTCGATTACAAGAAAACATTGTGCATTCAAAATGTTACTTAAGTACAAGTATGATATGTTATCAGCATAGTCTACTTTAGGTATCAAAAGAAGAAATGCACATTATTCAATATGCAGAAAGGTCCTTTGTAGAGATTTATGTCATTATATGTATTATTGGATTAGTATCATTGATGCCTTAATGTGGAAGCAACATTTAAATGTTGAATATAACAATTTAACACTGTTGGGTAGTTATATCTAAAGGAAATTATTATGTATTAAAAATGATTTAATGATTTAATTAATGCCAACTGTCTACCCAGCAGTAGGCCTATATAAAGTTATTTAAATGAATCTCACCTTTACCAGCTGCAATATTAAAGGTGTGTACAATAATCGACCACTATTACATAATCCAGATGTATGAAATATATATGATTCTGTATGAGTACTTTTGGTACTTTACTTACAGTTTGATGAGAATACCTTTTTACAGTAGAATACTTCATGGATTATGAAGATATTAGTCATACTTAAAAAGAAAAAGGGTAAAAACATAGATTGCATAATTCATCAAATTCCCAAGACTAAGCAGAAATACAAAAATTATAGAAATGTACAATTTACATAGAAGTTTATGTTCACAAGTTGATGCGTTACAATCACTTGTAAAAATAAAACTTGATAATGATAGTGATAATGGCACACACACAACACACACACACACACACACACACACACACACACACACACACAGAGAAGGAGGGGAGGGTGGGATGCATCGTTACAAACTCCTGCCTGCACTTTTCGGAGCTGCTCCCCCTCGTGAAGCAGCAGAGGCGTGCTGCTGTCTTTCTCCGCAGAGTGGGGACTCAGCCCGGCCAGAGAGGGCTCAACACAAGAGAGGAGGGTCAAAAAATAAAGTACAGACCGCAATGGGGGACGAGCTGAACCGCAGAGAAAAGAGGACGGTCGCTTAATTTGCCTGTGTTATGAACGGCATGCGGGAGAAACACACGACAGTTTAGGTGATTTCACATCAAAAACGTTAACGACCAACGGTCGGAAGTACCTGAATACCTGCAGTGTGTTTCGCTCCAACGGTAGCCTCGACTCGGTGACATTGAGAGACAGAGAGAGGGGGGTAGAGAGACTACAAGACGGGGCAGGAGAAAGTTTCTCAAGCTTGGCGCAGACACAGCGGTTAAACAATGCGGCTGACCCCGACAAATTCCCTTTCATCGGCAGCCCTGCTAATCCTGCTGGTTGTCCGCTGGTCCGACAGCAGTAAGTAAACAATTACATGCTAGGTGGCTAGCTAGCTCGCTAAGTCCCCTTTGACATTTGCATTGTGGCTGATGATGATGTTATTAACGGCTTTAACGGTAGATGTTTCGCAACCTTTCTGAAATGTTTTCGTTTTTGGGAGCCAAAATAAGGCTTAAATCCAGAGCTGCTTGACCTTCTCTTGTTCTTGTAGGTTAATGAATGTATTTTTGGGGTGTCTTTCTTTTTTTAGTTTCGTTGTCTCCCCAAGAGGCGAACCAGTTTCTGAGCAGACACAGGAGAGCAAATCAAGTTTTCGAGGAGACGAAGCAAGGACACTTGGAGAGGGAGTGTGTGGAAGAAAAGTGCTCCAAAGAGGAGGCTAGAGAAGTGTTTGAAAACGACCCGGAGACGGTGAGTATATTATATACCACTAAAAGTTGTGGTTTTCAGTCCAAGGTTGCATGCAGCCACCAAAACACAACCACGACACCACACCTTCTTCTCCATTAGGCACTGCAGTACTAAACATACTCTGTGAAGTCTGTTAACTAATGAAACACTATTACCTTTAGAAATGCACCCAAAACTGTAGTTTTTGTTAGAAAACATAAAGCTGCAAGGTTGCTTATTTACATGATGTTCATATTGACTGTAAATTGATGACTGTAATGCAACAGGAGACTAATGATTCATTGTCTAGGCCGCTGGTGTTCATGCTCCAATACGTCCAGAGTGCTGATAGCTGTCAGTGCTCATAGTATTCCCATGTCAAAGACTTTGCATGTTTTCTTCTTTTTCTTTGTTTCTGTGACAGACATTGAGTCAGCGTGACTAAGCTTTAGTTTATGAAATACAGTTCCAGTGAATGCCCTGTTATCCCTTCACTCTCCTTCATACTAGCACACACAAACACACACAGTCACTTGTGTGCCTTCTTATTTTCCTTAAATATATTCAATTTGATAAAAATGCTATCTACTGGAGATCTCTGTTCTCACTTCTGCATCGCTATATGTTTACACATGCTTATTCTTGAATGTGAATGATGCAAACAAACTCTTTGAATTGTGATTGGTCTCTTTGGGAGCTGATTAGCTATTTTCTGTTGAACATGTGGTGAGAAATGTGTTGCACATGTGAATGTTACTCTGTAGTCTAAGTCAAAGTGTATGACTCTTGCCCAACCCTTTATTTTAAATGTTATCTGTCATGAACTGCAACATGTGTATCCTGACATTGTTGAATATTTTGGTTTGTCTGACTGCTTAGTTTGTAAGTGAGATTTAAATGAAGTTTTAACTGTACATGTTTGTTAGCAATGTGCTGGTGATGCTGTGCTCTTTAACGGTCGCTCTTACTGTTAAAGTTTTTGCCGTTGTGAATTAAAGCAACGAGAGAATGAATGAGGGAATCGATGACTCTGACATTACTCGTAAGATTAGCCAAGTGGACAGACATGGAAGCTGAGGGAAGGAGGATTAAAGTGAAGTTGAGCTGGGTTCAGAGGATAAGGGGAAGTCAGGTGAGTTTGAGTTTGAATCAGCTGGACGCACATCACCATCAGAATAGCGTTTGTGTGCCTGTAGTGTTCTACCATGTCGTGCCACAAATCTGCAGTCTCATTCATAGCTGCATTATTCATTCTGAAAGAGCCCGTCTCTGACTCTGCATTTTTTTCTTCTGCTGCAGTTTTCTGGCTCTGCAGAGAAAGGGTGTTCCTGGATACTCATGATTATCTTGAGAGTTTGAGTTTGTGGTCTCTCACTTGTTAGGTGAAGGTGTCACAACTGACTTGTTATGTTAGGATCAAGTTTAATAATGGCCCCAAAGTAGTTCTTGGGTCGCACACTTAACCAAATGTGACTGACTTTTGCAGATCATTCGTTGCAGCAAATATAATCATGCTTCTGTAACATGGTCCTAGCCTTAGCTGACTTTTGTATAACTAATTCTCACAAGAGACATTTTCACCTCAGCCTGCTGCATCTCTCTTCTACTGCAGCAACAGCTCTCTAAAGTCTCTGTGTCTCCAGAGCCAGTCTTTCCATTGGTAGATTATGCCAAAATTTTGACCCACATGTAGAAAAGTACTGCAGCCAGGAGGCAGTAGGGATGCTACTCTTATCAGGAATGCAGAGAATTCTCAGGAAGCCTTTGGCAAAGGGCCGCACCCATTAGAGAGAGCACACACACACACACAGATTAAAGAGTAATCATATTGTAATCTCTCTCCAGACATTAAAAACACGGGCATACATGTCAAAGATAATGATTGTTTATGAGACTCTTTTCACTCCCATGAGTATGAGCACAGAGATCAGGCATAAAACGAAACCAAATCCTAGATTATGTTAAGTATTAACAGAACTCCTACTAATCGTAAGAATTTATTTAGATAATCTGGTTCTGTTTAGATTTTTGTTTATACGCCTACGTAACTTTATCCCTCTCTCTTTCCAACTCTTCTCCCTGATTTAGGACTACTTCTATCCTAAGTATTTAGGTAAGTTATCTGAAGTTGACTAAGAGTCTTCATCTCTACTGCTAATAGCCGGCTTGACTGATTATATGTTTGTAATCTTTTTGTTTTCATTTTTGTTTCTGTCCAGCCTGTGTGGAGAAGTTTGGAGATGCTGAAAAGAAGAAACAGGATCTGATTACATGTGTCCACAGTAAGTTTCATGCCCTCTTTTCTGTCTACCGATGTGATTTTAGAACCTAATAGCAGAACTGTAGACAGGTTGATAAATGTCTTTTTCTCACGCTTCCTTTCTGTCTTACTTTTTAGTATTACGTCCAGAGAGAGGCACCTAGTTGTAGTGTGGGGTTGGGCTGTACTGCAGTATCACCGCTCTGCATCACACTCGGGCAGACACTCTCTCTAAGCAGAAAAGGAAAAATAATGAAAGAGTGCTGAATTTCTTTAACAACTCCAGCGTGACACACCTGCGTGACTTTGAAGTAGCCTGAGTGAGATGTATGTGCGTAGGTATCCGTGAGTAACATTGCAGCACTTTGCTACAGTGATGCTGCAGATTGGTGAATGGGTGACACACCCCTTCAGTCGTCACATACTCACTCTTCCACCCGCTCTCTCTCTCTGGGTGACTGCACCAGCATCTTCGTGAGTTTGCTAGGCAGAGGAGTGACGTGAAGAAGAAAAAAACGTCTGACGTGAGTGGAGCACAGGATTCCTGCTGCATCAGGATACAAGAGGCCAACCCGGCTTTATTGCTATTGGCTGAAAAACCTCAGGGGGGGGTTTCCATGACTCAGCTGCAGCATCATGACACGGCAGCTCACCAGCTATCTCTCTCTCTCGCTCTCTCTCTCTCTCTCTCTCTCTCTCTCATCACTTCTCTCTCTCGCTGCAGAGCTCTGCCTCAGTGCAGACTAGTCGTGGGTGGGATACTATCAAAGCAGATCATGACATTCCACTAATTCCGTTTATGGAATATATTGGACATGGCATGTCATGGAAGGATTCACTTCTGACTTCATATTTGCACATCCCAAGAGCACAGCAGACAGTGTTTATTTTCCCACTCCTCCTCCCTCTTTCTGTTCCCTTAGTCTGCGGTTTGCAGACTCAAATGCTTTGTGAATTAAAGTAGAATCATTAAAAACACATCTTATTATCTAGTATATACTGTAAGTGACATTGTTGCTGCTCTGTAAACTTTGGAGGGCGTATCCAATTGTCACTGTGCTTTTATTAAATTACATTATATTTAAACATACAGAGGAAACAAGTGAGGCTCCAGTGGTTACCCCTGCCAGCTCTTAGACACCAACATATTACTAACCAGGAGCTTTGGTCAATTTGGTCATGATTTATTTAAGGACTGCCCTTTTAGAAGGAGGCACATAAAGAGCCATATGAGGAAACATGATATTTTATATTTGTACTAGTCCGTAACACAGGTTGCAAGTGTCTACAATCACTGAAAGAGATTAGCATATTACAGTTACATATACTTAAATGAAGAACAGAAAATGTATAAAATGAAATTTACTTGAGCTTCTCTATATTCGTCGGCCAATGTTGCATCAACTAAAGGGTATTTGAACATATTAAAGCTAGAAAATCATAACTTAATTATGCCATGGGTTTGTTTTACACATGTATAGCAGATTATATTTCATTATATTTGCTAGTGACTAACACAGTTCACAGATAATTAGGTAAAATAAATCAAATCTTTGGTCGTGTAAAATGAATTATCCACATGAATGTACAGCTACGGGCGCTATTTTAATATAGGTTCTGATTTGTTGATATGTTTAAGCTAAATATTGCCCGTAAACAATAAGCTTACGACTATGTTTTGTATTTTAGAGAATATTTAACGTACTAATGCACCTTTTTAAATGTATTTTTAGTATTGCTTACAGAACCCAGTTGTTTTAAAATTACAGGTAACATTTTGTAAGATCTTGATGATCATTATTTTATGTTTGTGTGTCGTTATTTATTCTCTCAATCCATGGTCCACCTCTTGTTTGTTGTGATTATCCACTGACAATCGGAATCTGTCTCTAAAACTTCACACAGCCGGAGCATGTAATTGATACTGATTACATTTTACCACTTTATGCAGCACACAGTGTGTAGTTTAGATGTATTGTCATAGTTGGTCTGCTGTCAATGTGCATATGCCAAAGCTCTGAAAGATTATGTCCGAAATGTTAATATAAACTTCAATCACGTAAACCACTGGATGTTTCACTAATTAAGTTAAGCTATTTTTATGTACAATATTGCACATCATTCAGTAAAAAAGTTGTGCTTTTGTTTTTCACATGTGAAACTTATCTCTCTCTCCTGTTCCTCTACTTCTCTCCACACACTGTCCTTTTCTCTCTCTGAACTCAAACATGCCCAGACTTGTCGAGCAGTCAAACTCCACTCCTAGGAAAAGGAACGGGCATTGGGGGGGGGGAGAAAAGATTTACACATGTACTCACTTACACAAGCTTGGAGTTAAAAAGAGGGCTCAAGTGTAAATATTTAATAGAAAAAAAGGACAAACGAACAGAACGGTTGAAATTCTGTTTGATCTTGTGTTTTGTGAGCTAGAGGACAGGTATGATGGGAAGGGCAGACATAGGGCATCTCTGGCCGGAGGGCTTAGCCAGCATTAGGCTATTTATATTGAACTCCTGATATGCAGGACATAAGATATGCCCTTCCTCTGTCTGATATATATACAGTTACAGTCAGTGTCTGCATCTGGTTTGCACAGACTCAATGTTATAGCAATAAAAAGCCTTCCTTCCTCTGTATCTGTCTGTAATTGTTTTTCTCTCACTTAAAGATATTCCAGATCAGTGCTCTCCTTCTCCCTGTAATGCCAGAGGTACGGTGCGCTGCGAGGACAAAAAGGGCGACTTCCTCTGTCACTGTTTCACAGGCTGGGCAGGAGCCAGATGTGAGAAAGGTACTGTCATCCCTATGGAAAGTGAGATAAGATGTAGAGTTGGACACTGTGTGCCAGAGCTCAGCCGAGGTTGAATTATTGCGCCGTCACTCTGTGTCATGTGCAGCGTCTATTGATAGTTTTCATCATCTCTGCGACCTTGCTTCTGACAACTCATGTCCCGTATACTGATAAAACGATCTGGCTTCCAGTCCAGTCATATGCTGTAATTGTCAAATATTGTCATTGTTTCTTATCATGTTGCAAATGTTTTTTTTATTTGATCTCGCAAAACTCTACTGCTAGTGTTTCTGTTTCACTCTTATCGTACAATTGCAACTGTTGTTGTTTCCTCTTTAATATCCAACTGTTGTTGCTGCTGCTGCTGTTATCAATGATGTGTGAATGGTGTGTCAGCTCAATACGAACTGCATGTACGAGAACTCGCAACGGAAATCTATTTATCTCATTAGAGGTCAAAGCTTACTGTGGATAAATATGAGGGGAGGCTTGCATTGAAAGTTATAGCAAGGATTCCACTTTTGACAAGGTAAACATAACAAATATTAAACGTATAAGCAAGAACTGGAAAATGCACATAATACATACAGACACACACTGTGAGGGAGAGGGAAACATGGTGATTTGTGGCACAGCCACCATTCCACACATTTCCACTGTGACTCATCCTGCCACCTTACTGCGAGAGGAAACCAAAACAGATTCAGTTTGACTCGGTCTGAGCCTTTTCCACTTGACGACCGCACTCCTCCTAAACACTCAGCTGCAACACTCAGCCACTATGACATAGTGAGTCAGTAATTTGGGAAGCGTTTAACAAAGTGCAAATTCACAGGACGTTTAAGTGAGCTTTTCAAACTGTATCAAACGTCACGCTGTGCGCTGCTATTCAGAATTTCAAAATTAAAATGTCATAATCGTTAAATACGATTGAACAATCGAACAACTGTGGGAGCGCTCAACAGTAGCCAAACAACCTAATGCTGTTCACAGCCCGTGATGATGTTTTTCCGGCATTCATGTTGTCTATACCGCCGTCCTATTTGCAGATGTCGACGAGTGCAGCAAGAGAAACGGAGGGTGTGACCACGAGTGCAACAACACTATGGGCAGTTACCGCTGCTCCTGTCACCAAGGCTACATGTTGGTAGGACGTCACATGTGTAACGGTGAGCACATCATCTAACAACTGGAATCCAACTATTTTGAATCTACTTCAACTATAAAAACAGATATTGTTTCTGCAGTTATTGTTGTATAAATATATCTTTTATTAATTTGCAAGGATTTTGAATATGAGAGTCCCTTTAGTAAACCAATGGCAGTGGTGTTCTGTCTTGTGACATAATTATCAATGTAAGTCCATAAAGAATACATAGTTTGATTAATAAGTAAGGCCAAAACAATGGAACCTCACAGACCCTCTGCCAGGTCCAATATTACAGCGATACAAAGCCGGTTGAAAATTGGCAAAGTTTCCCTTTTAACAAATCAGGACCAGAATTTACTAGCATTTATCTTGTGGCTAATGTTTTTAATTCCCACTCCCCAAATCAATCCAGTTTAGGTGTCTGGTGTCTTTTCCTGACTTATTTCATTCTTGACACTTGAGACACTATTGAGCAAAGGTACTAATAACCCGCTCAGATCATGTCCATGCTGAGGAGTTGACTTTATAGTGTTTCTGGTTCTGTTGAATTTCCACCAGACTTTGACCCATCCAGTTGACAACATTTTGTTTTCTTTCAGATGTGGATGAGTGTGAGGTCCCAGGTGTGTGTGGAACCGCACGATGTGAGAATAAGGAGGGCAGCTATGAGTGCCTGTGTGATATCGGCTACGTCTATGACAATGCAACCAAGCGCTGTGTGGGTAAGTGTGTTTCCAAATGCACGCGCATAGTTTCATGAGAACTGACTGAGGAGCAGCTTCAGCCTCAGCAGGACTTGATGCAGCTGTGTTGCGGGGTCAGGAAAGGAATGCAAAGACATTTGGAGATTTTCTGTTTAAGTAGGTAACAGGTCACCGTCCCCATGCCTTCAAAATAAGTTAATTTCAGGGGGAACATACACAGTCTGACCCAGTGATTCACCTTTGCTTGGTACACACTGTCCTTGCCAGAGTATCTTTTTCATTTCAAATGTGGTCAGGACAGAAATTGTTATAAAAGCAAAAATAAATGAGGTAAAGCTAAAGGGCAGCAGTCAGAATTCACAAACACAGGAGACATAGGTTAGAGAAGGGAGTCATCTTAATCACTCAAAATCCCACTTTAGATATGCAATGAGCAGCGTCACCAACCCTAATGTTCAAGTAACCTGGGACCTTAACAAATGGGATGTTAAGAGCCCACTATGTACCAATATGATATTGTTTACTGTATTACAAACAAGTTTAATGTCATCTTTCCCCCTGAATTTGCAGCAAAAGACTGAATGCTCATCATACACTTTTATACTCAAGGAATGGAAGGCCAAAAACATGCCGTCTGGGTATTTAATAAGATAACATTATAATATAAATAACCACAACATCAGGTCTGTTGGTAAAACACTGAATAAGAATTCACAGACTTAAACCAAAGTCATTAATCACTCGTGTGCCTTGTTTTGCTCGGCAATGGAAACCAGACTTTTCATAACCTCGGTGTCCCTCCTCTGAGAATTAACGTTTATTATAGCCGACCCTCTCAGCGCCATGTAAGGTTTTATATGGAGCGGGGAGATGCCGCCCAGGCAACGTCAAAGGCCACTTGACTCGAGTGTTGTTTGCATTCCCTGATATGTTCACAGGACAGACATTGATATCTTTAAGCTTGATGTTTTTTGGACCCTTGAAAGTTTTGACTTCCTCCACAGATGGGACTCTTACAACCTCATGAAATCTCAGTTTTTCTGTAACCCCTTGTATACCTCACTCATGACTTTCATCTCTCCTTGGTTTTTTAATTCTTCAACCTGCTCCGTCCCTCGACAGATGTGGATGAGTGTGAGGCGGGTGTGTGTGCAGAGGAGTGTCTGAACACGCCAGGGAGTTTCCGTTGCTTCTGTGATGGTCGTCAGGGCATGAAGCTGGGCCAGGACCTCCGGAGCTGTAAGGTGAAATACATGAACTGTGGCAAATCTTCACTACCAATTTCATAGTTCAGCTCAAACCTCTGTTGTTAAATATAAACTACATTCTTGATTTGTGAACCCATTTAAACCACAGTCAAATGGGTGTCATGAAGTAGCAGCTTGCGTTATCCCCAGTTTTATGTTTGTGTTTTCACAGCCTATAACTGCCTGTATGTCGCCGTCTCTGAAGAGGAACTCTCACTCCCTCTACCTGGGCCGCATGTTCAGCGGCGTGCCAGTGGTGAGGCTGCGTTTCCGCCGCAGGATTCAAACTGGGTGAGAAAATGTTTTGATGCTCAACAGTTGTCTCCTCACTAAAACATGACACCGCTCTACATTTATACCTTAGTTACAGTAAGTACAAAAACAGATCCATTATTAAATGGACTCTTCCAGCCTGCTGGGTGGTTCTGATAAGACTGTTTTAGTTTCACTTTCAGATGAGAGGGCTTGTTTAAGCAAGTGTTGAAGTAATACACCCCCAAAATGTACATTTGTATATCAATTACTCGGCACGTGTTACTTTGAATTCTTGAACACAACTTTGTTTTTCTCGCATGCTTCCTCAGTGAACAAAGAAATCCCAAAACGGAGAAAATTCTAAACGAATTGAAGTAAATGGGGTTCACGTTTAACAAGCAGCAAAACTAAATCAAAACATCTGTTTCCAAGTCTCATTTATGCAGTCGTAAGCGCACTATCTCCCAAACACATGCATTTTTGCTGAAACCTTGGATGTGATGCAATGCAACACAAAACAGACCCACTGTTTATGCTGAAGTGTTATAAATATTTAGGTTTTAGCAAAAGTTCAGGGTGAAGTATTCCTTTAAGTATTACTCCTTCATCAAACTCTGGCATCATCTCAATGCTGCCTGAGGAATTGCATTGAACTGAAATGCATGTTGCCTAACCTTCTGCATGTTTGTTGATTTGAATGTGTTAGAACAGCGGTCCTCAACCACCAACCATCATTTGGTATCGGGCCACACAGAAAGAATAACCCTAACCCTTATTTTGAAGAATGAAATAAAGTGCATAATATAAAATGGAATAATTAAATGATATGTTTTGCATTTTATTGCCCCCTCCCCCGGTTCGTCTCTACATGCAATGATTAAAGCATAATTTAAGATTTGGCCTTTAATCGAATACTGTTTTGAATTCTTGTTCATATTTTTGTTTTTATGGGCATGATTGTAATAAAGTTATACAGCTGAACGTTCCCTTGTTTTGATGTCTGAAAGGGAAACAATATTTTTTACCATACATAGTCACTCTGAAGTTGTATCAACTAAAAAGTAAATGTCTAATATTAGCTGGGAAAATTCCACCCACTTTGTTTGAGTGCCAAGTTCATAGCAGATAAAATAATTCACTCCAGGGACTTTTATTCCTGTCCCTTGTTTGTCTCTTTTTTTCCTTTTTATTTCATACATACTTTACTTCAACATACTTATTCAAATGCACTCTGTCACTGCTCCCCACCTCCCAGCTTTTCTGCAGAGTTTGACTTTCGCACCTACGACCCTGAGGGGGTGATTTTCTTTGCCGGTGGTCACCTAAACAGCTCCTGGATTGTGCTGGCAATGCACCATGGGAAGCTGGAGCTGCAGCTGAAGTACGGCACAGTCAGCAGGGTCACCAGCAGCGGACCCATCGTCAGTGACGGCCAGTGGAGAAAGGTTGGAGGATTCTGTCATGAACATTATGCTTACATTAGCTTCACTAGCTAATTGAAATCTCCTAAAATGTCTTGTTTTCTCCTCAGATCTCGGTGGAGGAGCAGGGGCGGAGTCTAGTGATTAAGATTGACAGGGAGGCAGTCATGAAGATTGCAGTAAACGGTGATCTGTTTACGCTAAAGAAGGGCATGCACGAACTCAACCTCACCGTGGGAGGAGTCCCTTTCAGAGAGGACGGCCTCGTCAATCAGGTGTTTATTTGTATGCGCTTGTGTATTTTTACCTCTGCCAAGCAGCTCATGTTGTCGTCTGTCAACAGGATTATGGAAAACATGGATTTTCATGAACTTTGTGGAAGGGTGTCAAAAGCATAGGTCAAGGAAGAACATTTTAGAGTGGATTCGAATCACGGGGCGATTATGAATAAATATTTCATTGTGATTATTTTGACTGATAGGGAATAATAAGTTTACATTACACAGTTTAGATTTATTATTTAGCCCTAATGTGCATTTTGTTTCACTTTTCGTTAACATGGCGAGGTAGGGCATTTCTGCTGTATTCATTTGGTGTCAGAATAATTGGAAAAATGAGTTCCAACTGGGAAATGTACTTAGAACGCCCCCTCAAGCCGGGGGCAAAGACTCTGAGTACAGATATCAATGTGTTGTATAGACACGCAATAAATTACAACACATTACAACTTATAAAGCTCATAAACACATCAAAGTCGGAAAAACGACTTCCCAAAAAATGGGACCATCCGAGGAGCACATGAATGCACCATTGGCCTTGGCGGAGGTCTGCGCTCTCAGAGTGCCATTCTAGACTTGAATATGTACCAAAGAGAGATTTTCTTTACATATTTCTCAACTGGTGTGATTATGACGTAGGTGAACCCCCGTCTGGACGGCTGCATGAAGGAGTGGAGGTGGTTGACGGGTGAAGATACGTCCATACAAGAAACCATTCGGTCAAACGACAACATGCAGTGTTTCAGCACCGAGGTTCCTGGAGCGTATTACCCCGGCACAGGCTTCGCTCTCTTCAACATCAGCTATGGTGCAGTGTGTGCATGTGTTGGAGTGTTGTGCATATCTGAGCCTAATGGCTTCTTCTTGAAGTAGTTAGTCATTTGTTAGGGGGGAATGTTAGTTTGCTCCCGTCATCGCCTACTCTTCTGTCAACAGTTTGCCTCATCTTGTTTGTCGTTAAAGTTCATGACCCGTTCTCTCACTTTTTGTTATAATCCCTACAGAATCACAGAACCTGAGCGTACAGTTGACCCTGCGTCCAACTTCTGCGATCGGAGTGCTGTTTGCACTTGTTCACCAGGACAGAGTCCCTCTCTCCATCACTCTAGCCGACTATCATCCCGACACTGATGAATGGCGAGATGTGAGTTCTTTAAAGCTCAACCTGTGTATGTTTGTGACTGCGGTTGATCTCATATCTGACCTTTTGTGTGTCTTCAGTATATTCTGATATCTGCAGGTGATGTCATCATTGCCAGCTCCCCTGCCCCCCTGTGTGACGGGGAGAGTCATGAAATCCAGGTGACGATATCAGGCAACCAAACTCTGCTGCTGGTCGATGGCCGGTCTGGACGTAGTGAAGACACCGAAATTCCTTTTGACGTCCTGTCACAATCCACCACCTTTATAGGAGGCCTCCCTGGTGAGGACACGCTCATTCATAAGCACATTTAGCACAATGTCTTTCATGCAATATGTTTGGTTTTATTTGCACAATATGTAGGGGAAAGTATTAGTTGAGATGCTTACTGCTTTTCTCTGTTTTATATCATAATAAACTACCAAAGCATCACATTTAAAGACACCACCTTGGACTTTGAGAAACAGGGATAGACATGTTCACTATTTTCTGACATTTTATACACCAAATGATTAATCTAGAAAATAATCTGCAGATTAATCAATAATGAAGATAATCATTAGTTTCAGCCGTTATAGCAAACTATAATCATGATCTATAGTTGTCACTTCTGCAGTGGCGTGCAGCTGAATAAAACAACATTCCCCAAACTGAAATCGCCTTGATGAGAATAGTCATATGTACTTGATAAAAACCCTTAGTGTTGGTTATTGTGTTTGCTGAGTCTGAGTGATTCCACACTCTGACTAATACTGTTTGCACACTCAAGGTTAGGTCTCAGTCCGGCTCCCACACAGTCCCTCTTGTTATCTGCTGCTTCACTTGTTGTCGTTTCCTCCCTCAGATGTTCCTCTGGTGTCCACGCTGGTGTCGGCGCCCTACAGCGGCTGCATGGAGGTCAGTGTTAACGGAAAGCCTCTGGACTTGGACCAGGCCATCCACAAACACAACGACATCCGCTCACACTCCTGCCCCCTGCTGGACTCTCACCAGTGACCACAGCAACTGATGCATAAGCAGTTTATTGAGGCAATGGGGATTATTTCCAATATATTTATAAAAGCTTTGACCAGTGGGGGAATGTTTTAGATTGGAATGTAAAAAAAGAAAAGAAAAGAAGCTAGACCAGGTGTTGTGGTTCAGCAGGAGCCTTAGCCCAGGATCACCCTGTCCTTGTACTGAGATGACACTGCTGCCTAGAGGCATTTGCAGGGATTTTCACAATATCCTCAGTCTAATGACTTAATACGCCAATAAGCAATGTCCCCTGTACTAGGCAGAGGATATGGGCATACATGCTGCACAACATTGCCTCAAAAACTGCCCATGTATCACAGCCTTGTAAGCCCACAAGAACACACAGGGCCTTATTTAGATCAATGTCCAATGGTTGGGCTTGGGTCGGCCCACTACGCCTGGCATCATGAGCTTAAATGCAGATCTGACTGGACCTTTTGTAGGCAGAGTGACTCTGCACTGCAGCAACTCCGCTGATAGAGCTGCGGTCATGTTGCTTACATCCAGTCCACCTAAGGCCCACGCTCACAAAGCTTGAAATAATCAAGTGCTCATGTAGAATCTGATGAAATGAAAAAAAAAAAAAACCTGGGGACCAGATAATAAGTCCTTCATCAGCTACCCTACTCAGAGAAAATGTGTGAATAACGCTCAGATCTTCAGATGAGTGTTTGGTGCATAATGACTTTAGGGGTTGATTGGGGACTAAATCAATCTTATTTTCTCCTCACAAGATGAATCCCCTGTGGTGGCGGGGTATTAGGCACAACTTTGTGTTCTGTAGAAAACTTTGCACATTGTTGCAGGTAGCAATGGACTGCGTGTGAAGCCATTTTCTTGATTTCCTCTCGACTAAAGCAGCACTCCATGTCTGCCTGCAACCTCAAAAATCTACCATGTGCCTACAAAGAACAACCAACCCAAACTTCACAACAGCTTCCCTCCAAACAGGTGAATCATGTCACAAAGGTGCAGTACTGTAACACACAAACAGAGCTAATGCTTCTCTTAATAAAATGTTGTACTCATTGCAGTTAATACACTATGCATTTCCACGTGTGCATTTTGGAGTATTGCAGTCTTTTAAAGATTTGACTGACACCCTGATTCTCAATAATCTTCAATCCCTAACTCCATCACAAAAGCCCCTTCTCTCTGTCTCTCTCTCTCAGAATAACACACTCACATTTAATACCTGCCAACAACAGACCTGAGGATGATAGAGTAGTCTCAGACGCACAGGCAGACCGGATGGGGACCTCTCCATTAAGGAGAGAGTGAGCACTGCATTTAACGCACCACACAAGCTACTGAGAGTAAAAAGAGTGCGCTGTAAGATACTGAATATGTAAATAATGTGACTGTACAATGCTTTATAGAAGACAGAAAACAAAAGAACACTACCTTATGCTCAATGAGGTTTTCTGCACATTTAAGTTGATCCAAGTCGAACAGTAATCTGAGTCTCTCAAATGCATCTGCTTCCTAAAAACCATTTGAGCAACAAAGACGCAATTCTTTTCTTGAAATAGGAATTGCGAGACGGGGAGAGCAATAGCCAGGGATCAAAGTATCGTAAATCTTTGGGGACTCAGTTTTTTAATTAGATTTTACAGGTGCTGATCAAATCAAAACACAATAAAAAGAGAGAATGTCAGGAGCATTGTGAATGAGAATGCCAAAAGGGCTCCAGTGTTGTTTTACTTCCCTCTGTATTGTATCATTTCTTTTCAAGTTTCTGATGAATGAATGCCATAATATAAAGCTTGATGAGTTATTTTTTTTTTTTTTTTATCATGTGTTGTATATTGAACTTGTCTTTAGTTTTCATTTTTCACTTTAACTGCCAGTATGTGTACAATGCTGAGAGGAGTCTGCCTTCAAGTTTCAACTTCCCTCAACAGTGAAAATCCTATTTAAAAATAAAAGCAGTTGTATGAACATCATAGAGTAAAATTGTATTTTCAAAAATAATGTATGCTGTGTGGTTTCTTGAAGATAAACCTTTGAAGTTCTGCTTCATGTGTAACATGTTGTTAATCTTCTAAACTCGAGGTTTACTTATTGTGCTATCTTTTTCTAACACAGCTTTGGACTGTATCTCACGCTCTTCCTCAGCAGAGAGAACTTCCTCAGGTGTCATCACATGGCATAACAGCCAATTGAAAAACATGTTTTGTAATAAGGTGGATAAAGGTAAGTGCTAAAACCAAAACGTAGACAAGACATTAGCCACCATATGCTACTGGTCATAGCGGACAAAGTCACCCCTGAGTGTATCGAGTTGAGCAAAAGTTTTATTGCTTATGATTTAAACTTTTTATTTGAGGAAGAATTGTGTGATTTACATATATAGTCTCACTTGGGTGTAATAATACAGTGAAAACACCTGGTACTGGTAGTAAAGGTAGTAAACTTTAAAATGTGAGATTTTAAAGGAAGAGTTCGACATTTTGGGAAATACAATTATTCCCTTTCTTGCTGAGAGATGAGACATTTGAAAATAAGCATATTTCCCAAAACTTAGAATTCTTCCTTTTTAAATGTGAGGTTTTGATGATGCCCTTACTCCACATGTATTACGCGTCACTGAATGTTAAAGGTACCTCTTTTATACATAATGTATTTTATAGCAGCTACAGAATCCCATCCCACAGCACTTTAACATGCATCATCAATAATATAGACAGTATATTGACTTTAAAGTGCACATTAAACGATTCACACTAACATAAATAACAGCAACATCAGCGTCATTTACTCTCCGGTTCACATTTCAAGAAAGCCCTTTTAATTGCTTAAACAGTAGTTTAGTATAGAGAGACAATCTGCACACGTTAGAGCAGTCAAGTGTACTACTACACAATTATTCACATGGAGTATGTAAAGCATGGGAACACCAGCTTTAGGAGAAGTTTGACATTATAGGGAAATACATTGCTTGCTTTCTTGCTGAGAGTGAGCTGAGCAGTAACCTTTCTGGAGTCTCCAGCACCATCTGCCTCCAATAGTCCTGCATATAACCAGTTTAACGTTTCAGTTTATATGCAGATTAAACTAACGAGATATGAAGTGTTAGTGAAATTTAGAGAAGCGTGTAGGTAGTTTGTTCCGTTATACACGTACAGCTGTTTCCAGTCTTTTTGAGAAGCTAACCGGCTGCTAGCTGTAGCTTCATATGTTTCCAGAGATGAGAGTGGTATCAATCTTTCAACTCTCAGCAAAAAAGTAAATGAGTATATTTCCCAAACCGTTTCTTTTAATGAGTACACATGAAATAACTTAATCATGTCAATATAATCACACTACATAGCTAGTAATCTGTCTCTCCTCAGTGCAACCACATGAAACGTAGCATTTCAATGAGTACAGAGTGAAGCTCACAGAGTTTTCCTCTCAAGTCATCTTCAAAATGTCTCGTGCTACATTCAGTCTGACCAGGTCTAGATACTATTCCTCCAACATGCTCCAGATTTTTGTCTGAGGGCTCAGCAGGCGTACGGTGGAGGTTTCTCAAAGGGGTTGTAGGCGGACCCGTAGAGGACAGGAGCGTTGGGTGTCAGCATGTAGCCCCCTGGTTCCTGGGTGGCTCCCTGAGACTGTGGCTGGGTAGGAGCCTGAGAAGGCAGCTGGTTCTGGTTCTCCTCAGACAGGCAGGGGTTGGAGGCATGGCCTCCCTCGGGCATCATCTGGGGAGTAGCAGGTGGCTGATAGCTGCTGTTATGCTGTGGGAGAGGTGAAGAGACAGGGAGTGGTAGCCTGCATCGGTATGTGGAAGTAAAGCCAAAGATAACGAAATTCATTTCTGACATTTTTATGTGAAGTGTGTTTTTTGTGCTCTGTGCAGGTTTGGTTCTCTGGTAGCAGCCACAGAAACATCAGTTAAGATAAGCCATAGTCAATAAATCTGTGAGACAAATTTCAGAGAAAGTCATTGGCTTATATCACAGTTTACTTTCAGTCAGACATTCCTGTTTTTAACTGCTTCTTGGACGAGCATAATCATAAAATATATGAAACAAGACAGTTTAATATTAGACTTCAGCAAAAATGAAAGAATCTGATCCAGTGCTGCTCATCTGGTTGCCAAACTAATACACTGGAATGGAAGATTGGCTTCCTGACTTATTGCAGGAGACGCATTATTTACTATTAATGGTTAGTTTTTAGTTTTTTCCCGGGCCGCTACCTGCATGGGTATTGGATAGTTGGGGTAGGCGGGCAGAGTCTGTCCTGAAGGGCAGAAGCTAGCGTAGGTGAGCATGTGCTGCGTCGGGTTGTACAGGATGTGTGGTGGCGGTGTGGGGCTGGCAGCCATCTGAGAAGTCGGCTTATGCTGCAGGGAACAGTAAAAATGATGTGCATGAGATGGGAAATCAACACATTAAGCTCGAAAGCGAGTGTGAGTGAGGGTGCACCAGTAACACATGAAACACACACACACACTTCATTATATAAGAGGTAATGAAGGATGATTGCTGCCTAATGTACTGTAAGAACAATAATCGTAATATCAGGAACATTAAGATGTTCATGTCTTTTAAAATGATTACTGAACTCAAGCCAGAGAAACTGCATTTAACTGAGTTTTTAGCACGTGAGCAATGACATTTTTGAAAATGTAGTGAGTGAGGCAGTGAAACAAAAATATATCTGCACACACAAATCAATATTTCAAACAAAGCATTGTTAAAGTACAAAAGAAAAACATTAAAGATGCCCGTATACAACACAGTGCGATATTCAGTTGATGCATCGTTTCTGACACGCGAAGGACTGAGATTGCTTTAAATCTTCTTTCTTTTAAATTTCTATGCTATTCACTCCAAAGAGCACTTGATGTTTACTTCTTGTCTATAAAGTAAAGATGGCCTGCTCACCATATCCTTGTACGCTCCGAGCATGGCGGCGGTGATGATGCCCAGGAACAAGCAGAGCACGTTGAGCACCACGGAGGCCCACAGCAGACGCTGCAGGTGGATCACATCCCAGCAGCTGTTGACCCCGGTGAACTCGTAGTACTGTGAGTGGAACTCGGTGCTGGAAGAGGAAGAGAGCAGGACTCAGGACAAATCATAAGATGGTATAGATTACTTTAATTATAAATCACAAAGCAGATGTACTTAATGTTAAGATGCCTACTTCAAAGCAGATAGTTTTGCCTGTCAAAGCAGGAAAAGCACTGATGACTATTAATAACACATAAACTACAGTCAAACAAAATGTCTGCCAGGAAAAAGACAACCACTTTCCACAGTGCAGATTAATTTTATTTTTTTTATCTTCCAGCCTCAAACCAGTCACTTTATGACTTCAATAAACCTTCCAGGCAGCCGTTCATCAGCTAATAACTAAGTGGTAACTTAGTTGCATGCAGGGAGGGACCTTTTGGAAAGCTCTTCCTCTCTGGTGTGAACTCATGGAAAACTGTTGAAAGTTGGCTGTAGAATAGGAACTTCTTTAATGTAAGAAAGCACCACGTTCACATGATCCAAGAGGGATTTCAACAGCCGAGCCTGTAAATGCAGCCAGCATTGAAATCTGGGATGCTGTTTTTACACTGCTCTCTTCTGTATCATCACGCTATTATAACATTGTAACACAAATATATAGGTAAACATGTTCACTGTGAAGGACACCCTGACTCCAGTCAGATTCAAGTATCTGCAAGCTAACTGCTATAGTTTACTGGAGTTAATAGTTGCCTGGTGGGTAGAAAGTTGGGAAAGAAAACTTGTGATGATGCTCTTGCAGTGACGTAAAGTAAAGTGCATTCAAAAGTTTAGTGGGATTTAAACATGCAAACCCAGCTGTATGGTCCGTGTTTATCCAAAAATAATATACACACACACACACACACACACACACACACACACACACACACACACACACACACACACACACACACACACACACACACACACACACACCCACACACCAACAGCTGCTGGTGCGTCTCACCTCGCACAGTTGTACAGGTAGCAGCAGTAGCAGGTGTTGCTCCTCAGCTTCAGCTTGCACGTTTTGTCGAACGAACGGCAGGTCACCTGAAGTGTCAGAGGATTTAAGAGTCAAAGAGGCTCTCGGAGCTTTTAATCGTTTGTAATAAAAACAATTATTAACCTCACGTTTAACAAAACAAGGGAAAGAACAAATATAAAGAGTAGATGTATTATCTGTGGAATATGAGGCTTACTTCACACATTTCAAAACATTTGATAAAATACGGTAGTAAACACATATATATGAGATATGATCATTATTTGCGTGAAACTTGTACAATAAGCATAAACTTCAGCCTACAGCTTTTCGGTAAATATTTTGTCTTGTTTTGTTTTGTTATTTATTTAATGCCTTATTGTTATACATTTATTTTGATGTGCATTCTTTTTGGAAAATTGTCAATAAGGACCTAAATAAATGATTACTACAACTCATGAAGCTCTTTAACAGCCAGATAAGAAGGAGCCGGACAAACAGTTTGGACAAAGAAATACTGAGGAAACTGTCTACGTGTCAACATATCCAGAACTTCTATTTGAGTATAATTAGATGCGAAGTGAACTAGATATTGTTGCTTTCAACACTATTGGACCACTAGAGGTCACTACACACTTTGTGAATTTTTCATTTAAGCACCAAAAGGCTGCATGAAAACAGAATGTAATCTTAAAATGAACCAAAAGTGCATTTCAAGCCTCATTTACACCGTTTAAAAGAGACCAAACGTAGCGCAGTGTGTCGGAGGAGGAAGGTGAATGGAAATCATACATTAGGCTAGGTTACGTTAGATATTCAGATTGTTAATTTCATTGGGAAATTACTTGGTTTGTTCATACAGTACAGACAATGGCAGGTGATAAATTAAGTGTGTATGCAGAATATGAATCACCTCGGAATAGTAGCTGTCGTAGGCGTAGCCCGCTCCACTGGAGTAAAAGTCACACATGTCCTCCTCTATGGGCCTCGTGTCCTGTGTTTTAAAAAGATTATAAAGAGAGAAAAGAGAATGGTTTATTAAAAACGTTAGCCACAATTATAAAGAAACACACAAACTAATATGTTAATCGACTCATCATACACCACGACTGTGATGTAACTGAGTAAATCTCCAATGATTTAAAGGTTTCAATGATGCACTTTTTGCCTGAACCCTAAGTGTGTTATTCTGTCCATGCTCCTCCTGTTTCTGTGTCACTGCAGCAGTGAAGGTTTACAACATGTGCCTGCTCAAAACCCTCCACTGCACCGGACCACAAAACCTACAGCATTAAACCTCACTGCGCTTTATATAATGTGAACGGTAATATAATCTTTTTTCATTGTGCAAAGCTTGAAGGTGCAATAAATATGACTTTTACTGTCCTATGAGCACAATATAAATATATCTGCACAGGGTTTGATAGCAATGTTGATCAATATCAGAGACTCTGTGCCAGCTTTTTAAACTCTCTGGTCCACACTCATTAAGATTCTCATTAAAATTAATTAGGCTGAGGTGTCCGAGTGTCGAAGCACAGAGAACAATCTTAGATATCCATTAAGGAAGCAACCGTGGCCTTATTTGACCTCTCTACATTTTCTGTGCATTTCTATAAAAATAAATAAAGGCACAAATTATTTACGCACATTAATTTAGTCTGGGAGTTATTTAAAATGTAGAGATTTGGAAATGGTCTTCTGACTGATGCCATGAAGGAAACAAATGATGTTAAACTGACTGACTGTAATTGAAGCTTCTTCCTATGAAAAGATAGAACTAAATACAGACATTAGGTAACAGTTTAAATGTTTATAGTGGGACGGAGAATGAGAGGGAGACAAACATCTTTGTGGAATTGCTTTTTATGTTCTAATTTCTCTTTCAATAAGAAATGGATTGCAAAATACGGTTTACTGTGTGTATACATCAGACCACTGCAAGGACATTTCCTATTCTCACAAATCAATTCTCAGTTGAACATATCAGTCAATATAGTGTTAAAATGTATATCCATCTTTGGTTGTTGCATATTGTGTGTTTTTTGTTTACTGTGTATTTGTTTGCATATTAATTTAAAAGTTTTCAGTGACTTAGAGAAAGGTGTGTAACTTTTGGACACCTTTAATCAGACCTGTTATGCTGAATGTTTGCCCAGCAGCTCTCTGCAGGTCAGGCACTGAGATTAGTTGGTCTGGTGTCGAGTCGGTACAGACAGATCTGTCTGATGCATCTGCAAAGTTCCTGATCTTAGTAAAGTGTGTGTGTGTGTCAGTGTCAACATGCGCTTCTGTAGGCCTGTCTCTGTTGGTCTTACGATGTGTGATTACATTTGGTGTGTACACGTGTGAAAAAAGGCTAAACGTGTTGACTCTTACAATGAACTCTGAAACGATGATCCCATCCACAATGGCGCAGAAGAAAGAAGCGACGACTCCGATACTGATGAATATGATCGCTGCCACGAGCTGAAAGAGATGAAGAGGGTAAAGTCATGAGAAATAATTTTGAAGCAAAGACTAAAAGTTCAAGTAAGTATCATCAGACTAAGTACGCAGCAAAATGTATGAGATTATAATCTTGTATTTTGTGTTTGATTGAATGCACAACTGTATGGATTGGAAACACGCTTACACATATTTCAAAATAAAAGAATGAAAAAATGATCAATAATAATAGCAAATGTAAAAGTAAAGGTTCTAAAATTAAAATAAGGAAATAAATTGGGAATTTGCAGCAAATATAAATCTATTTTAACAATGTATGTATGACCTCAATTGTATTCTGTTTTATCAGTAGTTAACAGTAACACAAATGTAGAGTTTACAGAGACCAGTGGTAAAATATTATACGAAAAATATAACACTAAAAATTAATACAAATATTTATAATATTAAAAACGAATATATATAATACAAAAAATGATTGCCACATATGCACATTTATTTATACTCATAGTATCATAATTTAATTTCCGTAAGAATAATTGTTACTTGTGTTTTCTTATTTACCAATTATTATGACAGAAATTGTTTTATATAAAGGCAAAGTCTAAATTTTATCATAAGCTTAGACACACACACATACACTCACAACCACACACACACACATACACTCACAAACACTCACAACCACACACACACTTGTGTATGTAATCTTTGTGAATGTGTGTGTCCTGATTGGTCTTCTGCAACGTCTGCGCTTCAGGACGGTAAAGGAAATGTACGGCTTCTTGCTCTGCCAACGAGGTGCTTTGTGGATAATTTATGGTCACAGAGGCGGCATACAGGACAGAGGAACGGCCTTTTGTAACAGCAAGGTCAATTGAATTCTCCCAATCTGAGACAGACACACACACACACACACCCTTTCACACAATTATGTAAATTAGGCCCAAGAATCCGATCACTGATCGACAACCTAAAATCTGTTACACAATCCTGTGCTTTCATGTAGCTTTTACTGTAAGACAAAGCCCTTTTGGGATATTACACACACACACACACACACACACACACACACACAGACCCAGCTGGCTGATGACAGATGTCTGATCATGAACTTTATCACTGAGCATCTTTTAATGTCTGTTCAATCGCTCCTGCAGGACCAAACCTGCTGTACTGTAGCAGGAGATTAAACACGTGTTTTGTTCTTATTTATCTAAAATGGTAGGTGGGATACAGCAGTGTGTCCCCAAAAGTAAAAAGGTAGTGTAGGTTTATATAAGGTAGAGTATATCTAATGTATTGGCTTATTTTATTTACGGGAGTCTTTTCTTGACTTCTGATGTCATTCAAGATCTTCAGTTTTTCCTAAAGGATTTCAACTAAATGTATTTGATCCAGTAGATTATTGCACTGTTGGATCATTTTAAATAATTTAACAGCTGATTATCCTGAAGATGCATAAGTGATCACTTGTAAGACTCAGAGGCTTAAAACAATCAGAAGTCATACATTCTCCAACACTGCTTATGCTCTTTATTTTCTCAGGTGTCATGTCTCGCTGTACAAATTGAGAAAGATACAAGACATGGTGGAACCGTAAAGTCTATGGGTGAAACAGATATTAAAACAGGGGAATTCTGAAATGAATTTCCCTGAACAAAGTGAAATAAGATCCGGGTTGAGAAAATTAGCTTCTCTCTGGGTGGGTTTTATCTGCCGCTGGCCCAGACTCTCCACTTCATTAGTGGTTTAAATGACTCTGCTTTTATGGGCTGCAAGTGGGAGATGAGGCCGGCAGCAGAGACAATAGAGCCTGACAACTGCATTACTTCACATTACCTTAGCACCAGCTGCCAGCACATAAAACACCGCAACACAAACTCTGCCGTCCAACCCCGAATCTCCCCTGACATAACTGAAGCAGAGAGAAAAATCAAATGCTGTAAAAGATTAAAGAGTCACAGACACACTGTAGATGATTTTCTGCTCTCAGGAGTCGAGTCAGTGAGGAAATATTAAAAAGGCAGCAGTGGTGGAAGGTAACTAAGTACATTTACTCAAGTACTGTACTTTAGCTCAGCTGTGAGGTATTTATTCCATTTTATGCTTCTTTTTACTTCTACTCAGCTGCAAAAGTACAGGAGTACTGTACTTTTTATTCCACTACATCTACTGTATGTGACAGCTACGTTACTTTTTAAAATGTACGTTTAAAAAACAAAAAAATATAACAATGCATCGTAAAAGACCAGTTACAACTGCAAAATGCTACTTTGTGACACACAAAGTAGCATTTTTTTTTAGCACATTTTCCTGATATTACTTCTGTGCTTTTACATCAGTAGGATTTCGTATGAGGTGCTTTTACTTTTATTCAACAATTACTTGCAATTACTCATTTTGGCATTGTATATATTTTGGATTTGCACCTTATTGTTATCTTAGACTTTATATTTACACTCTTCCCACATTGCATTGCAACTGCTCTCGGGTTAAATACAGTTTTATCTTAATAACACTGACATATCTTCACCTTTTAAGTTGATCTGGCAAACTTGTTAGCAAACAGTTGCTTATTTAGACATCAATCAGGTATCAAGCAACATTATCATTAATTTAATGTTGTATTTGCGTCCACTCGATGAATGTAAGTCTAATATTAACTCTCTTTTATCTCTGTTTTTGGTCTCTACCAACTCCTGAGGAAAATACCTGGAAAATAACCTCCACTATGTTCACCAGCTAATCGCTAGCTGTGTCCGTCTGCTCTTTGGTGCTGAGCAGGTAGAGTACACTGGGGTTTTAGAGCTTTTTCATTGAAAACAGCTGCCTGCTGTGCTGATGCTGAAAACAATACATCTAAACAATGAGCTGAGACTCGTTACAAAACTCCACAAAGTTGAGGACAGCTTCAGGTGATTTCATTGATCGTAATGAGTCATTTGATACAACATTATAAAAATATCCATTACAGCTACTCTAAGGACAAAAAAACAGAGAGAAATACCAATAAAAGACAAACACACACATGGTGAACGTTTTTTGAGAAGAAGATACATCAGTGAAAAAGAGATGAAGACACAAGGAGGATTTTTATGGCTTCAGTAAAGATATCTATCAGGTTATGTAACTGAAGTCGCTGACCGCTGCAAGGTCTTGTACCCATGTTCAGTGGTCCAGTGACCAATCATGACCAACACTGGACACACGGGTAATAAGAAACTAGTTGGGTAATATACGGCCCTTCAAAGGTTCACCGTCCTGCTCTCTGCAAGGTGACGAAAAGGACGGCAGTCTGAGAGATACAGGCAGCAACTACAGAACAAAGAACATGAGCTACATGAAGCATTTAGCCATAAAGAAATCTTTCAGTGTATCAGGGCAGTGAAGCCTGCTTTAGGAGCAGCAAGGTACGTGCAGACAGGAGGCGAGATTACAGACAGAATCTCATGCTCCGCCATCCTTTTAAACATTTTGGAGAAGAAGATGAAACAAAATGAGAAATGTCAGTGGTGCACAAATGGGTGTTTTACCTGCAACACGCCTCACATTCAGAAACAATTGTGATCAGAGCACAATGTCTTAACAATCAAATCTAGAGATATAAAGTTTCCCACTAAGCAAAGTGGTTTAACACTGATCTGTGTGGTGGAAAATTACAGGTGACAGATTTGTCTTCCTCTTCCTCTGCCTCTCGATGCCACCAAGTTTTCTATGGGTGACATTTTATATTTGCAAAACTGTTTATTAGTATAGAGCCTATCATATTTAGGCTGTTGATTTAGCTGTTCTCTTACTCAGTAAAAAATACAATGCCTATGTTTATTATGCCAGGTCTGAAACTTTAACAAAATTTCAACCCAAACCAAATTTTAACAAGTTAATTAAAACCACAAACAAAACCTTTTATCCACAGACATTTTGTAGATATTTGACAATTATACTAATTTGGTGAAGATCATTTTGAAGAATGTGGTCTTCACTTTTCGTAGGACTAGATGTGAGTCACAGTTCTAAATGTATCTAGTAATCTTTGTATACTTACTGAAGAATCCCATTACAAACCTCTTCAGCCTTGATCAGTGTGTGTTAACGTGTGCATATCCTCATCAGAAAAAGTTACCTCGGTGCCAACAATCAGGTCATTTATGCACTTGAGTGTAGAGCTAATCATCAAGAATGAAAAGGCCACAATCATCTATCTACACAATAGCAATAATGTTAGTGATTTGTTGTCCCTTCAAACCCGACACCAAATAGGCACAACATATAATAAAGTCAATTTTAATATCTGTCAAGTCAGATTAATATTTCTAGATGATCTACTTCTACTTTTGTTAATCTTTTGCTTGTGTTTAACTGTCTATTGCTATTTATTTTATTTGATGTGCTAATGCTTCTATCTTTTTTTAAATCATATTTTATACATTATATTTAATTTTATTTGCATTTTACGCAAATATTTATCTTTTTAATTTTTTTGCTGTGCATTAGTTTATCTTTATTTTCTGCCTGTTACCTCGAAAGCGTTGTGAACGGTATAAAAGGTGCTATACAAATACATTTTAATTTCTCCACTAATGCGGTCCACATCAACAGAAGGGAAACATTTGAAGTTGTTCATTTCTGTAATCTTTTGTATTTAAATGTGTCACTTCTCTGACTGTTTACAGTTCAAACAACATCAAACCCTCCATCTGTCGCTTTATGCAACAGAGGAGCAAAGGCCTGTGAGATCCAGGAAGTAAGAGAAGCTCCTCAGATGTCCGTTTCATTGTCGGTATGGTTAGTTGTTCTTTAATGAGCGACCTCACTCTGCCAGCCGGCTCTCGTGTTACAGCGCTGAGCCTCGGATACAGGATGGGAAGAAGACACCTGTGTGAGAGGAACATCGTGCCACATGTGCCTCATAAGAGACACCGTAGACCCGCCGCTAGTATGGCAGCGATCTCACCATTAAAGTTTAAAGCATAGACCTGGGAGCAATGCCAGAGAGGCAGACAGATACAGCAGGTAGTAAATGTCTTTGTCGATGTCTTTCCCTCTCACATTTACAGCCACAGCTCACAACACGAGAAGTGAAACAACAGCCAGGACAGAAACATTCTTAAACATTAAACCTGTCTTTATCTTTGTTACATTATGCTTTATTTTGAACTAGGTCAGCTGTATTCACACAGACACTGCATCTCACCACACGTGTGAACAGCTCTAAGAAGGGTAATGCGCAGATTGAATTAGATACGGTACACTGTAGCGTAACGTAAATCAATGACACCCTGGACACCACATGAAAAATTCACAACACACGCTGATATCATTGTCATTGTGAGAGGTTTAAATCTCTATCATGCCAAGACAATATTTCTATTTGTCTGTGCTGTAATAAATATAAAATGTTTCTAAATGTTCGTAAAGATAAAGTCCTTAAAAAAAAGTTCTGATGCCTTTAAGTTTTTTTCCCTTTAACATATAGATCGTGTGCATGTGACGTCACGCTTATTTCCCAACCTGGAATTCAGCCATCTTGGTTGTATATACACAACCAAGACGGCGCCCGTTCACGTGTGAGTCGCTGCAACGCTTCGTAATTTTCTTTGTATTTAAACGTCTAAAATGCCAATCGTGTGCGCAGTGTATAATTGTGGTCATAACGCTACTCGTGACCCAGAGAAACGGTTCTTTAGATTTCCTACAATCATCAAAAACTACCATCCACAAAAGAGGGATGAATTGCTGTCTACCGAACGCCGTAAACTGTGGTTTAGCAACATAACTCGTGAGGATTCAACAGAAGAAAAAGAACAATTCACCCGTGTGTGTGGCGTCCACTTTATATCTGGTAAGAGCTCATGCTAAAGCTATGTTTTCAATGTTTACGTTAAACATTTGTGCTTATGATATACCCGAACACTGTAAGACCTTACTTCTCGTCACTAGGAGAAGCGGCAAAGCTTTATGATAGCAGCCATTTGCTCTTTTCTTCTGTGCATGTTTTTGTTTGGCTTATTCTTGAGACTACTTCACTTGCGAAAAGCAAAGCACCAATGTGAGAACATGCTTCGCTTAATCCAGCCATACAATCACAGTGTGCAAGGATAACATTGCCGCTCTTCTCACTCACAAACCACGGCTTGAGCGGTGTATCTCGAGCTCTTTGAGAGTGATTTACACGGGCATGGACGAGCACCCTGTCATCTTTCACTGGTTTGGTAAGAAGACCCAGCCAGAAACATAGAAATTATAAGCATCTAAGCTTTTGTATGCCTTCATTTGTGCGTTGGTTGCTCACAACGTTTGTAGCACAAGGTAGTTCACAATATCCGGTTATTCAATCGGCGGTAATGACTCTAAATCCTCAATATAATCCGACGGCTTTAGCGTGTACGGTTCAAGGCCCCAAATTTGGACTTTTTCTCTGAATCTTGCCTTTGCAGAGGACTCCAGAGAGTCAAAATTCTTTGAAGAAGTCGGAGTTGTATTGTTGTTGTTGTTCGCTTTAGACGCCATTTTTGATTTGTTTTAAAACCAACATGTGTACTGAGTATTCGGCCTTCTTGGAGACCCTGAATGGAGCCCTGCAGGGGGCTCCAGTAGGGGACTCCGTAGTCTTGCTGGGAGACTTCAACGCACACGTGGGAAACGATGGAGACACCTGGAGAGGCGTGATTGGGAGGAAGGGCCTCCCTGATCTAAATCCGAACGGTCGTTTGTTGTTGGACTTCTGTGCTAGCCATGGAATGGCCATAACAAACACCATGTTCGAACATAAGGATGCTCATAAGTGCACGTGGTACCAGAGCACCCTAGGCCAAAGGTCAATGATCGATTTCGTAATCGTATCATCTGACCTGAGGCCGCATGTTTTGGACACTCGGGTGAAGAGAGGGGCGGAGCTGTCGACTGATCACCATCTGGTGGTGAGTTGGATCAAGGGGTGGGGGAAGACTCTGGACAGACCTGGTAAACCCAAACGGGTAGTGCGGGTGAACTGGGAACGTCTGGAGGAAGCCCCTGTCCTGGGGATCTTTAACTCACACCTCCGGCGGAGCTTTTCAGCCATCCCTGTGGAGGTTGGGGGCATTGAACCTGAGTGGGCGATGTTCAAAACCTCTATTGCTGAAGCTGCGGTGATGAGCTGTGGTCTCAAGGTCTTAGGTGCCTCAAGGGGTGGTAACCCTCGAACATCGTGGTGGACCCCGGTGGTCAGGGAAGCCGTCCGACTGAAGAAGGAGTCCTTCCGGGTTATGTTATCCGGGAGGACTCCGGAAACAGTTGCAGGGTATCGAAGGACTAGAAGGGCGGCAGCTTCTGCCGTGTCAGAGGCAAAGCAGCGGGTGTGGGAGAAGTTCGGAGAAGCTATGGAGAAGGACTTTCGGTCGGCACCAAGGTGCTTCTGGAAAACCATCCGGCACCTCAGGAGGGGAGAAGCGAGGAACCATCCAAGCTGTGTACAGCAAGGGTGGGACCCTGCTGACTTCAACTGAGAAGGTTATCGGCCGGTGGAAGGAGCACTTTGAGGAACTCCTGAATCCGACTAACACGCCCTCTATGGTTGAGGCAGAGCTGGAAGCTGATGGGGGATCATCGTCAATTTCCCTGATGGAAGTCACTGAGGTAGTCAAACAACTCCACAGTGGCAAAGCCGCAGGGGTTGATGAGATCCGTCCAGAAATGCTGAAGGCTTTGGGTGTTGAGGGGCTGTCTTGGTTGACACGCCTCGTCAACATTGCGTGGAAGTCTGGGACAGTGCCTAGGGGTTGGCAGACCGGGGTGGTGGTTCCCCTATTTAAAAAGGGGGACCAGAGAGTGTGTGCCAACTACAGGGGTATCACACTTCTCAGCCTCCCTGGTAAAGTCTACTCCAAGGTACTGGAAAGGAGGGTTCGGCCGGTAGTCGAACCTCTGATTGAAGAGGAACAATGCGGATTCCGTCCTGGTCGTGGAACAACGGACCAACTCTTCACTCTCGCAAGGATCCTGGAGGGGGTCTGGGAGTACGCCCATCCGGTCTACATGTGTTTTGTGGATCTGGAGAAGGCGTATGACCGGGTCCCCCGGGTGATACTGTGGGAGGTGCTGCGGGAGTATGGGGTGAGGGGGTCACTTTTGAGGGCCATCCAATCCCTGTACGCCCAAAGCGAGAGTTGTGTCCGGATACTCGGCAGTAAGTCGGACTCGTTTCCCGTGAATGTTGGCCTCCGCCAGGGCTGCGCTTTATCACCAATCCTGTTCGTGATTTTCATGGATAGGATATCGAGGCGTAGTCGTGGAGGAGAGGGGTTGCAGTTCGGTGACCTGAGGATCTCATCGCTGCTCTTTGCAGATGATGTGGTCCTTATGGCATCATCGGTCTGTGACCTTCAACAGTCACTGGATCAGTTCGCAGCCGAGTGTGAAGCGGTTGGGATGAGGATCACCACCTCCAAATCTGAGGCCATGGCTCTCAGCAGGAAACCGGTGGATTGCCTACTCCGGGTAGGGAATGAGCCATTACCCCAAGTGAAGGAGTTCAAGTACCTCGGGGTCTTGTTCGCGAGTGAGGGGACAATGGAGCGAGAGATTGGCCGGAGAATCGGAGCAGCGGGGGCTGTATTACAGTCACTTTACCGCACCGTTGTGACGAAAAGAGAGCTGAGCCAGAAGGCAAAGCTCTCAATCTACCGGTCGATCTTCGTTCCTACCCTCACCTATGGTCATGAAGGCTGGGTCATGACCGAAAGAACGAGATCACGGGTACAAGCGGCCGAAATGGGTTTTCTCAGACGGGTGGCTGGCGTCTCCCTTAGAGATAGGGTGAGAAGCTCAGCCATCCGTGAGAGACTCGGAGTAGAGCCGCTGCTCCTTTACGTTGAAAGGAGCCAGTTGAGGTGGTTCGGGCATCTAGTAAGGATGCCACCTGGGCGCCTCCCTAGGGAGGTGTTCCAGGCACGTCCAGCTGGGAGGAGACCCCGGGGAAGACCCAGGACTCGGTGGAGAGATTATATCTCCTCACTGGCCTGGGAACGCCTCAGGATCCCCCAGTCGGAGCTGGAGGATGTGGCCCGGAGAAGGGAAGATTGGGGTTCCTTACTGGAGCTGCTGCCCCCGCGACCCGATCCCGGATAAGCGGTAGACGATGGATGGATGGATGGATGTCGTCGCACGCATACGTCACACAGTTTTGTCACGTGTTTGCACACTACCTATTGAGCAGGGTCCTGAGGTCATGTCCGCACAGTAGCTACATAATGCTAATACTAATGTAAAGATTTAATGTGTAAGATACACCAGAATTCAAACTTAAACCATTAAAACAAATAACTGAGAGTATCAGCAGAATGTGAAGAGGACGGTGTTGTCGTTATGTCAAAGACGTCTATGTGTTGTGTTGCATAGATACTGTTTATACTGAAATTAGCATGCTAACGGACTAGCTGTGCTCTGTCTCTTGTAATACCACTTGTTCCTCTAGAGGCGATAGTGAGTCACTGTAGCTCCAGTCTGCCCTCAGTACAGAGGGAGAAGAAGCAGAGCTGTCTGACTCGCTTGTGTCTGCTCTCCTGGCTGCTGCGCCACTGTGAAGATGAGACGAATATGCCTTTTAGTTTCTGCCACTTTGGAATTAATCCAATAAACAAACTAACGTAACGTTACAGTCGGTTAATATTAGTGCCCCAGTAAACACAGATGATCAGCTCCACATGAAAATTATAAGACAGCAGAGTTATTTTTACCGGCTCTCGAGTTTCAGCAGTTTGGTCGAATTTTGGTATTCTCGCCCACTGACTGACTGACAGGCATTACACTTTACACTAATTATTAGGACAAATTCAGAGGTGATAAACAAGGACTCGCAATCTGCTAAAGTTTCTGTGTCACTGGTGTCCTCTTTGCAGGGACTCAGTTTCATGCTGGGTTGCCACTGGCTCTTGAGTTGCATTTGCGTTGTCGGCCTCTTGAATGTTGCCACAAATGACACCGGTTGGAGGTCAGTTCATGCAGATTTCGTTCTGTTATGTTTCTTTTAGAGGAGTCTGAATTTATCAAACTGGGATTTCTCATTTTGTATTTTTAAAATGTATTTATTCATCATAAATTAGAAAAGGGAGGATTTTTAATGAGTCATTAATCTTTTCAGACAGGTCTTCGGGCAACCTATGAGTGTCTCTACTCTGTGTCCCTGTCTGAAATAAAGCAGCCCTGTCAGCATCTGACCAATACTAATGCAATTTCCCCTCTTGTCATAGAAATCCAGAGCCAATCACATTCACTGCCCCCGACCACAAATCCAGTCACATACTCTGACCCGGGCACAAGGAGCAAGAACACATTACAGCCGCCATCAAGTAATCGGATTTGCTTCTTGCTCATAATAGAGCAATTTCCCGTAAAACAGTTTAGTGAATTTGCAAAGTGTGTAACATAATCCTCTAAATTATAGTGTATATATGTCCTGTTTTCCAGAAACAATGCCTCAATTATAGAAGATGAATATCATGAAGTCACCTTGAGAGAAAAAAACAGAAAGCCGCACACAACTCGAGCTGTCATCGTAAACAAAAACAAAAAAAGGGCCAACAATCACGTTGGATGCATTCATTCGAAAAACACTGCTACATCAGTTTTTGGACACTTCGGTGAAGCAGAACAAGCTGGTAACACAACAATTATCTATTGTCCCTTTTAATAATAATAATAATAATAATAATAAACTGTATTTATAAAGCGCCTTTCAAAGCTAAAAGCAATCTCAAGGCGCTAAACTTTTAAATATTGATGGGGCATACTTGTTAGTACATTTACACATCAATCAGATACGGAGCAACGTTTGCAATCATTTGGAGGTTGTAGGTCCAAGCTCTGTTTGCCAACTCGTGTTTAGCTGCTAAATGCTCAAGTCAAGGTAAGAGTATTACTGCCCTGCACATATCATACATGAGAAAAGACTTATTATTACAAATCTTTGTCACGTTTGTCATCATTGCTGTCCTTTTGTCCTGTCATTTGAAAGGTTATGGAAATGTACCTACAGATGCTAATAAATAAAATACTAACCATGCATGCAACAATAAGACATTTCTTGAAGTCTTAGTACAAATTGTATATAGTTAAGGGGTCTGAATGAAAACCATGAAGGTGTCAAATGGATGCAATGAATGAAATCATCATTATAATGTGATTTTAAATGTGCTGCAACAGTGACATCAGCGTCAGAGGATCAGACTCACCATGGATCTGCGGTTTTCCACCAGGTGGATGCCAACAATGCCCAGAAATGCTCCAAAACTCAGCTGGAAGAGAGACGAACATGGACATGATTATAAAGACAACACATCCTCTCACAATCATGCAGTGTTTGAGGGGTTAAAGGTTCAATGTGTAATTCTGAGCCACTTGCTCCAAAGAAATAGGAGGCAGTATTTCACCTCTACACTGGGTCCATACAATCTCTTTTAGTTCTCTTTTTTAGTTGTAGCAGTTTTTATATCTCTCTCTTCTAGAGTTGATATATTTACTGGGTATTTCTTTTACTCTTGTGTAATGTTTGTCAGTCAGTTAGTCGGCAAGAAGACCAAAATTCAAAACGTCTGAAACGTTCAAAAAACACTAATGTTAACCGGGGCTGTAGTCTGTGTAACGTTACGTTAGCTTGTTTTTTGGACTAAATCTAAAGTGGCAGAAACTAGAAAAAACGACCCTCATATTCGCCTCGGCTTCCCGGTGGCGGCGCAGCCAGGAGGAGAGAGCCGACACTCGGCAACCGCCTCCGTCAGACAGAGCCTCAGTCAGTGGTCAAAGCTCAGCGGGCTGCTGGACCTGTGTAACAGCAGCAACAGGGAGTCTGCAGTTCCCCGGTGCTGTGGCTGAACGCGAGCTAACTGCTAACTGAAGCTACGCCGTTTCCCGGGGCTGCCGACAGCTAAACACTTGGTGAAACAGCCTCCTGACAGCTGTGAGGACGAGGCGAGGTGGTGCGGGTGGTTTTCTCGTTTCCGCCACTCTGAATGTAATTCAATAAACAAACTATAAAACAGACACGGAACATGGCTGTAATATTTACAAGACAGTTAGGCAACTTTGCTTCTTCTCCCTCTGTACTGAGAGCAGACTGGAGCTACAGTGACTCACTATCGCCACTAGAGGAACAAGTGGTATTACAGACTGGACGGAGCGCAGCTAGTCAGTTAGCATGCTAACTTCAGTATATATCTCTGCAACATAATACATAGACGTCTCTGACATAACGTCAGCACTGTTACCTCTTTACATTCTGTTGATAATGTAGTTCATTTGTTTTATGTGTTAAGTTTAAATTCTGGCATATCTCACACATTGAACCTTTAAAGACATTAATGCATTCTCAGTGTCAGGATAATTTAAGGATTGTGAAGGTGAGACGGGAGGTAACCGTCACTCACGGTGATGCCGGAGTAATATCCAGCAACAGGCACGTTGTCGGTGCGAGTGGTAGAGATCAGACCCACAGTCAGCACCAAAATAGCAAGAGCCAGCAGGGACACCGTCACCCACAGAGCCGTTTTCCTGCGACGCAGGTAGTGAGCTGAGGATGGACGACAGGATGACGTCTTTACATTCATAACATTGTGAACTCTCTGAATGAAATGCCTTTCTCAACCTTCAATTTTGATCATAAAATCCAAACCTCTAACCTCCTTTTTGCTCAAGACAACATGCACATATTGAAATAATACAAACACTATACTGCTCTTTGATTTCTCTTTTTTTGACCGGTGGTATAAGAAGTATTAAGATCATTGCAGATCATATACTAAGTCCTGCATACAAAATCTTAGTCAAGTCATTTTCAACAACATGTGTTTAAAGGATCAAAACTAAAAGTACTCAGAGCTGGCTATGGTTGGGTTGTTTTATATACTGTTGTGTGTTTTGTCATCAACAGTTTGCAGCAACTTTGTTTTTTTCACAGCCATCATTTTTGCTTTGAAGCACCCAGTAATAAGGATGTCTGTGTGCTGTGATTATTATAGATTTGAAAAATCCTTATCAGCAATGTAACCAGTAGTAGAAGAAGTACTTGGATACATAAGTGAAAGTAAAAAAATTAATTAAATAAAAATAATAATAATAAATAATAACAAATACCGTGGTTTAAACATATGATACTCCATTATAAATTCAAAATGTTACCTGTAAAAGTACAAAAGTAGGCTATTATCAGCTAAATGAATTAAAGTATCATTACACAGAATGTCTCCTTTCACAGTGTTATATTATTATATTATATTATATTCTGTTTGTATCACTAACACGTACATGTAAAAGCATTTTAATGCTGTAGTTTGTGAATGTGTAGCCAATTTTAGATACTTTGTATGCAACTGGGTAGATTATTATTATAATACTGCATCATTTAATTTATCGTAACTAGTAACTGTAAGTGTCTAATACATGTAGTGGAGTAAATGGTACAATATTTCCCCCTGAATAGAATAAAAGACTAGAATAGAATAGAATATATATATATATATAATAATATAAAAAGTACAATATTTATAAAACAGTATAAAATGCAACAAGTAGCCTACCTCAGCCATATGTTTAAATACAATACATGAGTAAATGTATTTCCTACTTCAGCAGATGAGCTATGCAGAAGCATTTTAAGTATTTCTGACCAAATTAGTTAGTCAATTAAATTATTATTATTATTATTACTATTATTCCCGTGTCCTTGCTTTGGAGGACTTGTTTACACATATACTGTACATGTTTCATATACATTGTATTAAAGCACACTAGAAGAACAACATAAACACTG
>NC_041357.1:16061094-16103594 GCF_900634415.1 Cottoperca gobio
AAAACACACTACAATTTTCTGTCAATTAGAACCATAAATAGGCCACTTCTAAAAGACACTGCACCTCATTCATATGTTGAGCACAAACAACAAAAACTAAACAGAAAGAGTCACAAACCAGAGTCAGAGAAATAGGAATAGAATTTAAAGCACTAGTTTCATCAAATCAATTAAATATTAATTACTGAACGTGCATCAATAAACTTGCACTTCAGAAAAAAACACTTTTAATTTAAAGAAAACTCAAGAACTGATCTCTTCCCCTTTAACCTGTTAACATTTGCATTGTGTACATTTTGTTTTTTGCACCTCTAAAATATCTATTCTAATCTCTACTGTTCATATTTTGTTTTAATTGAAACTCTATTTGCACTCTTTCCTACTTTGTACTGTAACTGCTGCAAAACAATTTCCCTCAGGATAAATACAGTTCTATCTTATCTTATCTTATTTGACTGTTTGGGTGTGTTTTGCTAAGTTTTATTGACAGTACCATGGCAACATCACAACTGACCCCACCACTTAAATGTTTTCTAAATCCTCATTGGTGCACAGAAATACGAGACATCACCTTTTTACAACTGGGTTCAGCCCACTTCAAACCAGTTAGTAGAGCAAAACAACACGCACACACTCACACAACATACATACATATTTAATATATGGCTTCTGGCTGGTTGAATAAAGACAAACTTCCATGTGTTTTTTGATTATATGAACACATAGTTGAAACAGATATGTGCATTAGTGCAATTTGATACAAACAGTGAATGGCAACACTTGGGAAACTTTAATGATGTGAAACAGACCTGCATTGAGTTTCCTCCAATTGATGTCGCTGAAGAAGGCGAGCGCCCTGATCTCGTCACATGATCCGTTCTTGAAGCCGAGCCTCTTGTCGACCTCTTTGAACAGCAGACCCTCACAGATGGACCGGGCGTTCTCACTGAACTTCCCTGGATACGTAACTGGATCATTCAAAATCCGCTTCTTCACCACCTTATTCTCCACCTCGAAACAGCACAAAGAACAAGCGAGATTCATTTTTTACCTCAAATATAAAACTTCAAATCCAACTTTATCACATATTCACTCGTCTGTTGTTAGTCTGCTATATATAATTAAAGCTTTTACCCGCACAGCTCTTATTTATTGTTTAGCTGCAGATAAATTCAGTGTATTCATGTTTATGTACACGCACAGTCATCTGAATATATGCTGTACTATACCACTGTAAATCCTCTTTAACTGAGGTTTTCAAAGTGTGAGGCGGCGTCCCGCAGGGGGGCTCCAAGCAGATTCAGGAGAGGCTCAGTAAATGGAGGTGAAAACATATTACATTAGTTTAAAAAAAAAAATCATATAATAGAATTCATGACAGTACATACTGTACTATAACCTTTTATGACATTTTTAATTACATACTATACTATAACTTTTTATGGCATTCTTTATTAAATACTGCACTAAATACTGACTTTTTTAATGACTTATTGTTTTACTATATATACTGCCAGGTAGCTTGTGAATTTCACAAGGCAAAGTAATGAAAGTTATCAAGTAAATGTAGTGGAGAATTGTAATGGGTTAGAAGTATAAAGTAGCAGTAAATGTAAAGTACAAGTACCTCTAATACTTGAGTAAAAGTACTGAGCTACTGTCCATCACTGCATTTTACTGATACTACTTTCATATTTTTACTAGTAAAATCTTGAATGTAGGAATTTACTTGTGACAAAGTATTTTTACAGAGTGGTATTACTATTACTTTTATTTAACTAAAAGAAATATGAGTACTTTCTCCTCCACTGGTAATATAAGGGCTTCATATTTCACAGTAGTGTCGGCATCAGGCCACAAGTTGGCAAAGTTGAGTCATCAAATCTTAAAAGATTGTGACTGTACTATCACACAGGTTTAGTAAAAGCTTTGAACAGCACATGACAGAACGATGTAACAGCTAAGAAGACTGTGAGTAAAGAGGTAGAGAGCAAAAAGAACAAACAAAACAAGTTAAAAGCATACAGTAAATGTAAAAATAGCTCTCAATGTGAATTGAGAAAATTAAAAGCAGGTCGGTGTATTTACTTTCTCTCCTCGGGTCCTGAAGGGTCCCTTTGCAGCCATGAACTCATACAGAGTGACCCCCAAAGTGAAGTAATCTACGGAGTAGTCGTACTCTTCTCCTTTGAGCAGCTCAGGAGCCATGAAACCTGCAGGTGGGAGAAAAGAGGTCACAGCCTTTAAGCTTTCAGTACATTTGGATAATGTTGTACTTGTTCCTACTCCTATATATGTATTCACAGGTGCAGGGTGTAGGCTTCAGGGTTACAGATTTTGTTTAAAAAAAATGTAAACAGAAAATATTAGGATTACTACATATTAAACTAATTTAGTTTTAAAATTAAATTAAATGTTGTCAATTGTATTTCCCTCCATTGTTTCTAAATCTCTATTATTTTGATAAAGCTGAAAAGTACAAAAAACATAACTTAGGCAGCGTTACCTCACAACAGTCATCAACGCTGATTACTGTCAAACTTGCATTAAAAGTTCTTAAATATAATTTGATTTAAGATTGGAACAGAGCACCAGAATACATTTAATATTCAACATACTGTACAAGCTTTTTAACGAAAATAATATATTCTAGTAGTAACTGTAATTCAATTACATATTTCTTTCCATTAACTATAACTAAATATAATGAAATATATTTTGTAATTTGATGACGTAACTCTGTTACATGTAACTAGTTATTCCCCAACACTGGAGTTAATACACATCAAACTACAGCAAACTATAGCTACCATGTGCCATATACCAATAGCCAATCATCTGATATAATTAAGGGCTGATATTTGCTCTATTCAATCATTGTGCTCTTTTGTAAAGTGGCAGCATTGTTCATTTCTGATTAGTCATACAAGTAACACTGGTTGGGAAAATGGCAGCTGCACAGTAAAGGTACATGTCATATATTAATTAGAGAGTGAGAAAGATAAACACTGCAGAGCTGTGGGTCTCCTTCACAGATCCTGCTGTAAGAGCAGCTACAACCAGTTTGGTGGTTATTGTTTCGACTGTACCTGGAGTCCCGGCGTAACCCTTGATTTTGAACTGATCATCAGCCAGCTCCACAGCTAGACCAAGGTCAGAGATACGGACGTTACCTGTGAGAGCAAACACACACCTGGGTAATGTCAAGAGCTGTGCACGTCACAGATACGAATGTTGACCTGCACCACTACGTCTCTGACTCAGTAACCTGTAGAGGCATGATAACTGAACGATGTCCTTGTGTTTGAAGTAAGTACGTAGGGGTGAAGTGTGTGTGAGTGGTTCAGTGTATTTATACAGCGTGTGTGTGTGTTTTGACCTCAGAATGCTAAGAATAAGACATATTTTTAAAGTCAATGTGAGGGACTTTAAGCTCATCACAGTAAAACACAAATAAGTATTTATGTTGTTGTGTTTACAGGTGGTTGGGGGTTTAAGTTTAATTGTTTTACAGGGATAGTTTGACATGTTCTCATGAACGTTAGTATAGCCTGCAGCTAGCCTGCAGCTAGCCTGCAGCTAGCCTGCAGCTAGCCTGCAGCTAGCCTGGCTGCGTTCAAAATTCCAGGGAACTTCTAATTTTTACACTTTCATTTTTTCATTTATCAAACATGTTAATCAGTGATCGTTGAGATGCTTGTACTGTATGTGGATTTTGTAAGATTTGAACAGATGTTTCCCCGTTTCCAGTCTTTATGCTAACGTTGAGCTAAGCTAACGCTCTCTTGGCTCCATCTTCTTGTCTGACTCTCGAACAAGAAAGCAAATAAGCTACTGAAATGTCAAACTATTGTTTTAAATAAATATTCTACTGGTCCATATATCAGACGTTAGCCCATAACTCATTGTTGAACCAATTGTGTGTCTTAGATGTAAGAAAGACTTCTTAAAACATGAGTCACTAATAAAATAACAACTATGAGAAAGCTGAAGTCCTCAACGACAACAAATTAAAAGATTTCAGGCTGCATTTCAGGACCAAACACAGGAGACAACATCGTTCTTTTTCTGTACCGGCATGTCTGACCTTGATTATCCAGCAGTACGTTCTCTGGTTTGAGGTCTCTGTAGATGATCCTGTTCTGGTGGAGGTGCTCCAGGCCCTGGATGATCTGAGCAGCATAGTAGCAGGCCCGCGGCTCGTCCAACCCCGGGTTGTTTTCATCCACGTTATAAATGTGATACCTAGTGGCACAACAGGGAGGGTAATTATAATACGATTACATGTTTATACAAGAAATAAACACTTTATATGAAAATTCAGGACATTTATGACATGACAATTAAAACAATCATTTAACTTGCACCATGAATCATTGATCCCATTTCTTATGCTAAATGTCATCACACTAAAGCCAAACAAATATCGGATTTAAATTTCAATGCATAATACTGATATTAAAATATTAATTCTTAATACTCGGTTGCAAAGACTCTCAAGTAGATCTGTTGGCATGAGTCTGAGAGGAGCATCAAAAGGAGGTCTAACCTCAGGTCTCCTCCGTTCATGATGGTCATGACCAGACACAACTCTGTTTTTGACTGGAAGGCGTACGCCAACGAGACAATGAACCTGTTGTGAACTCGAGCCAGGATCTGCTTCTCCACCATCGCCCCCTACAGGATAGGAAGGGACAGCAGCTATGAGTACGTTACAGTGTTTACAGCACTCTAGCTTAATATCATCTTTATTGGACATATTAAGGACACACAAACAGTCCTGTCTGCACATAACGTATCTGTGGCTACCAAGTTTGCTGCAAAACTTTCTAGGTTTTTCAAAGAAACAAGGCTAAGCAAGTCTCGAGTTCAGCTGCACCACATGGCAGTTAGATCAATTCTTTCTTTTCCTTTCTTCACTATTGAAGGTCAACGAGCCAAGTGGTCTTTGTAAGGCTTTAGCATGTGTATTAAAACTGGTCCGGCATACAAGTATGTAGTCTGTCGTGAGAAGGTATCATATGATGGTGGAAGCTCTGACATCTGAAGCTTGAGAATTGGCTGCAACAGCGTTATAACATCCAGTCAAGGAAGTCATTTTCTAAAACATATGTTTGCATTTGAATGCAGCGTTTCAGTCAAGTTTCATTAAACAAAGCTATATTTTCCCATGTCGGCCTACACGGAACCGACCGGCATTACTTTGACCGTCTTGTGTTGACGTTGTTGATCACCCAATATTGGCATAAAGAAATACAGTACAGAGAGTTATACTTTAAACATTTTGTTTAATCTGTCACAGGGTATCGTAGACTAACTGGATCATTTCAGCAACATTTTCAAGTTATAGCCATCTTGCTGTTTCTGGTTTGGAGATTGAGTTGAAGATTATGAAAATCCACTCCAGAGCTGCTCCATTTATATACATGGCTAGGATTGGCACTTTATAAGGCGATCAAAATGCTTTAATGCTTAGGGCCCTAATCATATAAGCCAAAGGTGATTAACATCGTCTGCAAGGCTCCATCTAGTTATCGAGTGTTTTTTAGTGATCTGACTCATGTTTCCAGATTTCAACCACTGCAGTTGGATCTACACAATTTCAGGCAAAGACTCGTCACGATCTGATTTCTTACCTCATTGCCTTTTCTCTTCTTCAGCCTCTTCTTGTTGAGCTTTTTGCAGGCGTACAGTTTCCCCGTGGCCTTCATCTGACAGGCAGACACTTCTCCAAAACCCCCTTTACCCAATACACGAAAATCCAAAAACCAATCTTTTCCCATGGGCTGCATCTCCAACCACTTCCACTGCAGAAACCTTTTCAGATACATACCCTCCAGGAAGAAAGTGTAGGGCACTTCCTTAAGAAAGTCCATCACATTGTCCATGGTCTCACTGAAAAGATCATCCCCGGCCGCTTGGTGTTTCTCTTTGATCTTTGTGATGCCGTTTTCTGGCAGGAAGGGGCAGAAATATTTGGCGTCAGGCTCCATGTACCGAGACAAGATCTTGCTCGCTTTCTTGACTCGATCTTCATCCTCAGCCATGTTGTATTCCTCAATATCCTTCCACAGGTGGCAGGGCCCTCTATAGTCCTTGTTGGAGTCTAAGAATTCCTGGAAGAGGCGTTTGCCGATCGGCTGCTCCACACAGACTGTCTGGAAACCCAGGTCTAAAGTCTCTTGCAGGCCTTCACACTCTGTGATGTGAGGCAGCTTCAGGCGGGAGTGGTACTTCTTGTCTCTGTTGGATGCAGGATTGGCAGTGCCATCAATGCTCCCGCGGGCCGAGATGTAGGCAGAGTTTGCCACCACTGTCGTCAGTCCGCCAATATCCATGGTGACAAAGTCGAAAAGTGAGGAGGAGGGACGGAGAAATGTGTCAAATGCAGCAAACAGCTACAGAGAAAAGGTGCAAAAGTGGAGGTCAACGTCTGGAAATTATTCCGGAAGAAGAGGAAAGTAGCAGCAGATGATATGGATTTCTTCTTCAAAAGCAGATAATATCGTACATCTGACCGTCTGCTCGCTGTAGACAGCCCTAGAGTCCTTCTCACACACATACAGACACACATGCAGATCTACCTGACTCATCACTTTTCCCCAAAGGGATTAATCCACTCTGTAACACCATAATGCTTTAACTGCGCTAACCCATGTGCACGCTGTCGAGGAAGAGAAGGGAACGAAGTGTGAAAACAAAGTCTCAGGAAGCATGATGGAGAGGAAAGACAGAAAATGAAAGGGAGAGGGAGAGAGAATGAGGAGGAATACATGTGGTATGCATGTAATGGACTGGTAGGAATGCAGTGAAGCTGAGAAAGAGACAGAGAGGGAGCGAGAGGGGGGGGGGGGGGGGGGGGAGAATACTTCACAGTAGTTAACATCATGCTTCTGCAGAATGCTGGTTTTGTACAAATAGATATATGATCCAGATAGGATTATGTATTAAGGGTTTTGATTGTCATTCAGAGTTTGGGTTCTAAGTAGGCCTCAGTGGACCTGGGTCAAACACTGAATGTAAACGGGAGCGATTCAATAGTTTGCACTGCATCCACTTTTTGTAATGTCTAATTACAATATTACAAACAACATACGTATGTTTGTAATATAGTTTTGTTGTTGGGTTAAATGTTTTATTTTTGTATTTATGTGAAATAATGTGACGCAAGACAGATTTCAGGAAATGATTCTGATAATAAAGTGAAATCAAATCCAATATTCTGACTCGATAATTTGACTGTTGGTCGGACAAAACAAGTAAACAGGTTGAAGACATCTCCCTTGGCTCTGTGAACATGGTGGATAATCTTCACAATGCTTTTGACAATTGTTAACATTGATCTTATCTGTGATAACATTGTGTTACAGCATCTAGCCCCTTTACACTGTCTTCTCTATTACATTAGTACAGAATCAATCAGACGCAGGCTTTGATTTATGTTTCAGTGTGCCAATTATTTTAATCTGAGCAAATGATATGCCATTGTTCACCTTGACTGTTGTCATTAGTAACCAAACTGCCTGGCAGTTCAAGGTGATCCTTAGATTTCTCCAAGGAGGGAAGGACGTCGTTGCTGAAGGAGGAATTTCACCTGCTTCTACATCGGCCCACCTCAGCCTCCCTACAGGCAGCATGCCCACCTTATCTCAGCCCTATATATAGTGAATAAGAGATAACACATGCATCACACTCTGGAGCGACATCCAGGGAGTGAGTTTTAGCTTAAATTACTTTAAAGGAGAATAAGACGGGAGACAAACAAGACATTAGCACAAACCTGAAAGTGCCTCAAAATCTTTGGGGAGGGACAGGAAGGAGAGAGGAGAAGCAAATATTACTGTTTGAATCTTACTGTAAATTGAGTGAAGGAAAGAAAAGGTCTGCTGTGGATCCTTGTCAGCACAGAGCTTCATCATGGCCGCCTTGAAGGAGAAGAGGACTTGTGGGAGACGATGTGAAGACTTCGGTCGTTTTGTCTGGGACTCCGATGAGGGGAAGTTAATGGGGAGAACACCAGAGAAATGGGGTAATTATAACTTCAGTAACCTCACTTATGCAACATTAAATAAACCTTTTAAATAATATATACAGTGGCATGAACACCATTTATAATACAGTACAATGGCTCAGCATTACATATGACACAGGAAGTATCATTTATGAGGCCGTAGTTTATAGCACTACTGAGGAAATATCCTGATAAGCGTCATTCACTGCTGGTGAGGGTCTTCTTGACTCTTTGCCATATTGCATTATTTTGCATGGCTGGTGACCAATGCTACCAAACATTTAGGCAACGACAAAATACTTTACTGGTACTTTTTTTTTGCCAAACAAATCTTTAAACACAAGAAGAACTTACAAGTTGAATCAATCATTGAGACAATGTCAACATAAACATAATATTGTGAACTTTGCCAAACTGCTTTAATTAGTACTTTATTGTCATATGTTCAACAATTACAGTGAATTAACCAAATCAAGTAGGTATTTATTTAGTTACAGCCTTTTTTAGAACAAAACTCACTTTTTGTCTGACACATTTACATATCTTTACGGCAAGTATGAACAGGACGACAGAAACCCATTTAAATGGTCATATAGTATGGGCAGTGGTGGAACAACTAGCAATATTCCAAGATCAATATTTTCCATTACAAGTAAAAGTACAGCTTTTTATTATGTTACACAAGTAAGGTCATATTAGGAAGGGATATCTTCACAGCAAGTATGAACAGGAAGAAGGATTACAGAAACGCAGGATTTTAATGTTGTAGGTGGTGGAGGTGAAAGTATTTTGCTGCAGTAAAAGACAAACACACGTCATGTACTTATGTTCAGTGTGACATTTTCTGTCCTTCTAATATCACCTCAGCGAGGTGTATGTTTGCAGCATGTGGACACAGAGAGATAAGCCTGCTGTTGTGATAAGCTTTATTCCTTTTTTTGTCAGAGTCCTTCCCCTACTTGTTTGATCTCACTGTCAGATTAAATTGAGCTCATATATCGACAGAGGACACTTTGACTTCTGTAAATATAGACACCTTTGTGTCTACACTGAAAACCATCCTCTGTGTCACAAGTGTTTTCACAGAGTTCGTTTTTCAACTAGCAGGAAAAAAAAGCATGAAATGAGAAATTTTACAACATCGAAGAAGCAAAGAGAGGTGATGCCGCCATAAACATGTAACCCTGACTGTGTGTGTTAACCGTAGATATTAACGTTAAGGCTCCACATCTGTCACAATGCGTCATTGCACACATACTGTGAACGTTTGCACATTCCTTGGTCAAAACGGCACAGCTCTTTATTTTTCAAACCGCAATATTTCACAGTATTTTTTCATATTTTAACTGTACGTTTATCTATTCTATATTTATGTTTCTTGACTTTGCAATTCTTGCTTTTTATTTTATTTTCTCTTAATATGTTTATTGCTATGCACCAAAACACCAAGTCAAATTCCTTGTTAGTGAAAACCTACTTGGCAATAAACCTGATTGTCTAATAAAAAGCCCTGTCGCCTTCACAGTGTACATCAGTCTGTATTATGCTGCCTTCTACGTGGTGATGACGGGCCTCTTTTGTCTGGCCATCTGGACGCTCATGTACACCTTGGATCCGTACGCCCCGGACTACCAAGACCGACTAAAATCTCCGGGTAACACAAAAACACCAACATGGAGTAAAGACAACGACGACTTAAATTAAACCTCCTTTAACAAGCTTCATGTTCCTCTGTTCAGGGGTGATGGTGTGGCCGGACACTTACGGGGAGGAAGTTATTGAGATCACCTATAACACATCAAACAAGGACAGCTGGATGAAGATGACCAACATCCTTAATGAGTTCCTGAAGCGTTAGTATTAACCCACTCGACCCTGTTGTGGACAGTTACCTTAATATTTAACACAAAACAAAACATCTAAATCTTTCTTTCTCTCGCTCTCCTTCAGCCTACAATGACACCACACAGCTTGAATGTAACACCTATAACTGCACCAAGGGAAAGTACTTCATCCAGAAGACCTTTACTGCCCCTCACCACACCAAGTGGGCATGCCCCTTCACGCAAAGCATGCTGGGAGCCTGCTCAGGATTTGAGGACCCAACCTTTGGCTACAACTGCTCAATGCCTTGTGTCATCATTAAGATGAACAGGGTGCGTTTAATTCATTAATAACTTTCTGAGTTTGGAAAACTTGGATCTTGCAGTACATTACAAAGAATCCCATTGAATAACTATGACTATTCTGTAAATGTTCTGTTTTCACTCTGCAGATCATCAACTTTTTGCCTACTAATCAAACTGAGCTTCCTCCATATGTCAACTGCACTATACTGGTGAGCAACAACTCCATATCCAGATTTTAACAGCATGCATTGAAGAAAGTGAGTCTGAAGTTGTATTTTCAGGGTTACTCCAGTGATTTAGTATTGCACTTCCATAAAATTGGAGAGGCTTCCCGAGAGAGTAATTAAAGATCATAATCGATGCAGCAGAAGCCGAGATAAACTGACTTTTTGTCCCAGTACGGGCCAAGCTCCAAAAACACTGGATCCAACATTTCCCATAATGCACCTTTTTAATTAGACCCTTCTTACCTTGTAAACACCCATGTGTTTCAAACTCACCCCAGTTTGTAACACAGGCTTTCTGTTACATTTGTAGGGCAAGTTTATCAAGTTTATTCTCAGACTTGACAATGCTCCTCCAGGGTCACGAGACATTACACAACGGTTTCTCAGGATGAGTAGTAACCTACTAGCGATGTCCTATTAAACATGATGAAATCTGTGTCTATGTATGTGTTTGTTCAGGAAGGAGAAGAAAATGTGGCCAAAATCGAGTATTTCCCAGACAACGGAGTTATGGATCGCTCTTACTTCCCTTACTATGGAAGGCTGGCACAGGTGAGCGAGAATCAAGATCTGTTTATTTTATAAAAGATGTTCTCTGTAAAAGTAAGACTCTATTACCAACAGGACAACGGTCCCACGCTCACTGTGTGTCACTTATATATTGTAATATAAAAAGTATATTTTTAACTGTTTTTGTACAGAATGTTAATTTGTGAAATTTAAAGGTGACGGTAGGTGAATTATGTTACCTTTGCACAGAGCCAGGCTAGCTCTTTCCTTGATTCCCATCTTTATGCTAATTTAAGCTACGCTAACCAGTTTCAAGCAGGGGTTTGTGGTATCAATCTTCTCATCTAACTTCTAGCAGGAAAGTGAATAAGCATATTACCCAAGATGTCAAACTATTCTTTATCAACATGTCCTTGAAAAATGTATTTATATTAGAAAGATCAAACAGTAATGACCAATGGCCTGCATTACCTACTTTCTCTTTTGTGTTCAGCCTTCTTACGTAAACCCGTTGGTGGCTGTTCGATTCAACCTGGTCGGAGAGAAGCACGCCAAGATCCAGTGCAGAGTGGTCTCCCACAAGATCAGCTATGAAAACTTCCACGACCCCTATGAAGGAAAAGTCATCTTCTACCTCAAAGCATTGAAATGAGAAGCAGAAGAGAAGACACTCACATATCACGTAACAACTAACCTGTCAGTATCAGTGATACAGCAGGTGACTACAGATCAATAGTGACTATTATTTAACAACCTTTAAACCAATTGTATTCTTCCAACCACTTATCACAAAAGGTGACTAATTGGCCCAGTGATACTATTGTAATGCGGTCACAGCTGTGTGTTTGTAGGGTTTAACGCAGCTCATCCGATCCAAATCAAGGACCAGAACTATCCTTTTTATAACAACCTTTAAACCACTTGTATTCAAAAGTGTGGGCCCACTTGTAAATGTCTGTGTGGTGCTTTTATAAACATGATTTGTCAAGTTTTGATGAGTGATTTATGACCTTCTTTGTCATCTGAAATTTTAGACTTTACCATGACATAAAAAAAAAAAATCATTAAATCAATGTATTGTGATGTAACCTGATGTAACTAACTTAACCATATGTCTGCTTGTATCCCCCTCTCCTCTCTTCATATTCATGAGAGTAAACACAAAAAACTTGAGTACTTGAGTAAATGTACTTATTTCACTGCTGTTCAGTTTACATCCTTGAAACCGAAACTATGAGTTTTTAAAGTTTAAAAGCAATATATTTGTAATAATCTATTCAAGTAGTCTGTAGAGTAACAAGCGCTAATAGGATGATGAGGTCCCTCACAAATCTGCTGACTGCAGTTTGTGGGCTATCAGCTTACATCTCACTCACACTCACACACACACACACACACACACACACACACACACACACACAGGGTTATAGGGAGACATGTGTTCATTTTTAAGGAGCCACAAGACAAAAAGGTTGGGAAACACTGGATTAGAAGACTCCTAGTGACATTTTGTTATATTGAGTCATTAAGTTTATCTTTCTGCGTTCCTGCACTTTTAATGTCACTTATGTGATTTACGTTATGTCTTGCCTCTAAAAGGTGCCACTTTTATCTAAAAGGCTATAACATATACTATTACAACTAGAAACTACTCCCTCAACCGATGACTGGGGAGAAATTAAGGGACTCGAACTAGAAAAGACTGGCGAGGAGGCTGACGTGGAGTTAAGAGCGAGGGAATGTATGTACTGTAAGTATTGGTGGCAGAAAAATGGAGGTAAAAGGGAGATTTAGAACATTACAGCTTTATGTTCGGAAGTTTATCAGAGAGAGCTCTGTGGCTTGCCTGTGAAAGACTGTGATCCTCGGTATAAATCGGCCCACTGAGTAACTGGACAAACTTAAAAGCTTCAATAAAAGTAATAAAATCAGAGGTGAAGGCCCTGTCACACATATCCGTATGACAGAAACGTATGCCGTATGAGTCCAAATACGTCCAACTTTTCATCGGATCGGATCGGAAAAGTGAATATATACAGATACGCATGTCTAACCTATTGATATCGTATCACTTTCTAATACAAAATGTATCAGACGAATACCCAACGAATGCATACAAAAATATGGCGTATACAAAATATCAGCAACACGCTGGTGTACGTAGATATAAGGTAAGGTATAAGTAGTATTCGTTAAGAGCTCACAGTGTTACGCTGGGGTGCGTTGTTGAACGCTGATGTTTTGAGCATGTTCAAAATTACCGGACGTACCCGACATGTGCTTCATAAGATATGCAGACGTTACGTGATGTTAGACATACGTGAATACGGAATACGTACGTGAATATTTACCTACGTAAATATAGTACATGAATACTTACATGACTACGTTAGAGGTACGTTAGATATAGGCTACGTCGGCTGACTGTGAATCCTACAGCCAACTTATTGATAAGGAGTGGATACCCTATTCCTACCATATGTAACATTAACATAACATTACAATAACATTATGCCTGACAACGGAGTAACTTATTAAACGTGTTTCTACAGTACAGCTAGCGTTCAGCACCAAATGGCACTTTTCCAGCTCCGTTGGCCAGACGCTCTGATACGTTTTAAATAGGTAAGTGATACTATTATTAATGTTGGACATACATATAATAATTCGTTATGTATACGTCAGCTACAACACCGCTGTGGAAAAGTTGGACGTATTTGGACAAATTTTGAGCTTCTTTTCATATAAGCCGGCATGTTTCTGCTATACGGAGCTGTGTGACAGGGCCGTATGTCTGCCTTGTTCGGCGTAACGTCTGCGTCCTTCAAACGATCACAACTTACCCTTAATTTATATTAACCTATTGCTGATATTTCATATGTGCCGGCATACGTTTCTGTCATACGGATATGTGTGACAGGGCCTTGAGGAGACATGGATATCAAAATCACCAAGGATTTAAAAAGTCTATAATATCTAGGTACAATAAGAGATTAAAGTTCAGACTAACATTAGGATTCAATTTGGGAGGTTTTCAAATCAGAAGACATAAAACGGAGCTCTGAATCTTCAAAGTGACGAAATTGCTGAGAAATGACTAGTATTAGGATAATAGCATAAATAGCTGCTTTTAGGAGTATTAGGTTGCTTTTGATTATGATTATGAGTTTTACTGAGAAAGTACTGCATTCTAAGAACATCAAAAAAATTACTTATTTTTGTTTTTAATAAATAAATGAATTCAACAATTTCAAAAATACATGAACATTTTGATGAAAACAGCGTTTGTTTGTGCCGGGGGGAGCGTCAGTGATGGCCACCAACACAAGAATGTAAACTCAATCCTCTACACAAAGTAAAGAAAAAAATATTCCTGTGTGACATACAGCAGGAAATTGTTAAACATAAAACAAAATATAACATAAGTAAAAAATATAACAAACATACAGACATTTTCACATTGCACATTATGAAAGATAAGACAAGAACATTTACAGCAGGAGAAGATCGCTTTTAGTGCAGAGCCGAGTTGTGCAGGCACATAACTTTGACATTCAATGGTAACTTGTGCAGGATTTTCCTTTTATTGTAACATTAGTAAATAAATTCTGATGAGCATTTTTTGTTCTTGTGAGTTGCTCTCTAATACTATCTCCATGTCTTACTTTTTACTAATGTGTATTATATCAAAATTTACATAGGTTTGATGAGAATGGAGAGCCAAAAAAAAAAAAGAACGAATAATGTCTTTTTAGTCGTTCTTGTTAGTCTTTGTAAAAATATAGTCTTTTGTTGTAGTTTAAGTAAAATACAAAATAAATTACAGTAGTGCAATGATTACAATAAACTACAAGTGCCATATATTAAATACAGCAGATAGAACAGTTACACCTCAGTAAGGATATGAATCTGACAATTGCAATAACATAAAAGTTGGTAATAGTAACGTGAGATGGTGAAACGTAGGAGGCAATGTAAATTATACAAAAATGTTCCCATATTTAAGTAATCCAAACGTTTTACTCTTACATAAAAGATTTGGTTTCTATGATTGTTACAAGGAATTAGAAAAACTTAAAGTTGAAGTGCAGAAACAACTGATGAAGATCAAACAAAAGAGGAATTCTATTGACTTACACAGACGGTAGAGAGAGAAATTAGTTTTTGTTCTTCATTAAAAGCATCAGAACTGGAAGGATATCAAGTACTTGTGCTTCTCCACCGAACTGCTTCCGATCAACGGTTCTTTAGAGTCACAGATAATGTCAATCTTTTACAGAGTGCAGGGGTTCAGCAATGTTATAGACATTATTTTGGCATGTGTTATGAATTAAGAGCTTAAACAGCATTGGGTATCAGTACTTGGATGGTCCAGGTTTTAAGTGAAACAGTGAGTCTGTTTAAGAAGAAGAGGAAGATTTGGTCCAAGCTTTCCGAATGACCAAATAAGACTTAATTCCTGCTTCTCGCCGTTGGCTTTGTCGGAGTTACACAGGAACCTTTTCGACTCGAAGCCGGTCTGGTCATGTGACTGTTTTGCGTTCAGCCCGGGGAACCCATTTGTGTGTGGTAACTCTCCACAGCACCGGCGCCAGCAGCAAACTGAGGGTGGTGACGCTGAGAACCAGCAGGTACACCTGAGCAGAGGGACGTAAAAAATAGAGAAGGAGAAAATCTAACCATTAGTTAATACTATTTCAGAATCAGAATCAGAAATCCTTTATTAGTCCCACAACGGGGAAAAAGCAAAAGAACATATGAAGTAAAGTGGTGAGTGCACAATAGTTAAATAGAATATAAATAATATACGTACAAAGTGGTTGATAAAAAGTTGTAAATGTGAATATTGCACATGGCAGTGTAATTCAGTAATTCATAAGTATTTCAGTATTATAGACTTCACTGGTCATTTGTATAGAGACTGACACCTACACTCCATCAATACTGCATATCATACTGTATATGTGGACTACACTTGTATATTTATTTATTTGACGTGTATAATCCACGTTGCCTCGCCAACGAGATATATCGACATGGTTACTCATAACAAAAAAAAGACAAAAAGAGGAAAGTTTAAATGGTCAATTCACCTAAATTACAGGTGGAATCAATGCAAAGAGATAGCTGTGGTTCTATTAGTCCTGATTTGAGATACCAGCTTAGCACCATACGAGCACCTTAACTGATTTACCTAAATGTACAGTCATCTCTATCAAGTCAAAAATGTTTACACTATAGTTGAAGACCTTCAGCAGAAAGCTGTTCAGCAGCTCAAGATATAATTACAACAGTGATAATAATCTTTATTTTAGAGTCAAAACAATTAATCGATTACTTGATCAAATCAACAGAAAATGTATCTACAGCAAATATGATCATTTTTGAGATAGAGTTTTCAAATGTGAAGATTTGCTGCTTTCTAGGTTTTCATATCATTTTTAAACTGCCTTTTTTTGTGGGGTTTTGTATAGACAATACAAAGCATTCACACAAATCGGAAGAATTTAAATAAAGAATAATAAAAGCAGATGAAAATTCCAGCAGTGACTATAAAAATGGACTGGGGCGCCTAAGACCACCTGAGCCCTTTTCTGTCTGAAGAGGAAAATAACAAATATATATTCAGTCCTTACTGACCTCTCTGGAGATGATGCCAGCTCGACGCGCACGGCTGCCCAGGACGAAGGAGAATTCGCTGACCTGAGCCAGACCGGCTGAGACAATCCACCGTATGTGTCGAGAGCCTGGAGGCAAGATGACCGACAGCACCAGTACGGCCATCATGAACTGGGAGGACAGATGAGAGAGGAGGGACTGAGAGTGTGACACAAAGGTACAATGGAGAAGCCGAAGAGCGAACAGAGAGAAAAAGTGCTGCACCTTCATAATGACGAGTGTGAGTGTTAGCACCAGCAAAATGGTGAGTTCATACACCACGAATGTCGGGAACACGTGGAGGCCTGCAGCGTCACACAAACACATGAGATGATGCAGTAAAGTATCTCTGGTACAAAAGTGTAACAAGATGATAAAGCTGGGATTGGTCTTAAATTGCCATGTTGGATCTGACCGATGGAGGCAAAGAAGATGATGGCGAGGAAATCTCTGATCGGCTCGATGCATCCCATGACCTCCGTGGTAACCATGTGACCCTGTGTGGACAACAGAGCTCCAGCCAGGAAACAGCCCAGCTCCATAGAAATGTCAAAAAGCTCTGTCACCTACAGTATCAGTCAGAGAGAGAGAAATCAACACAAACAGCTTCTTCACATGAGGTTAAATAACACCACACTGGAAGAGAAATATCAGATAAATGCAGGAAAACTAAGAATAAATGATTAAACGCAAAGTGTGTACCGTCAGCATGAAAAAGATAAAAGCTGCCATCCCCAGCACCAAGATCTCCTTGTTGCCTTTGCTCTCAGCATGCAGTTTCTTGTAATAGGGGCCAATCAGGAATGATTTGAGAAACAAACAGAGCAGCAGAACAGCAGCCAGAGAGACCAGGACCTGAGCCAGGAGGTAAAACACGCGGAGACTTCCAAACAGGAAGCTGTGTTTCACAAAGGGGCACAACAGATTTAAATAAGCTTGGTGTGCTTTTGGTTGAGGAGAAGACACAAGCAAAAAACAACAACAACTGACCTGTCCACGTCTCCACTCTGTGCCTGGATCAGACTCGGCATGACGGCGATGAAGAGTCCGAGCTGAACATCTTGCATCACTAACATCCCGAGGAGAACGCTGCTGTAGTCCAGTTCACCTGTCTCACACACATTCACATTATCGATCAGTGTCATCAAGAATTTATTTTAAAAATACAGTATTTCTAATGTATTTAATTCAAGTACTGAGACTTAATGGTATTTAACAGCTGCGTTAAATTAGATATATTCTTCAACTATTTCTATATTTAGGCTTGCTGGATAATCACAGATGCCTACCGAGCAAAATGGATCTAAAGTAACAAGATGTCCAATAGTTCCCCGTCTGAATAAAGCCTCTCGGATATTATTAACAAGTCTGAATATGAGTAACTTTCGGGTTGGCCTACAAAATGTGCCATCCCTGCAGCCCTCTATTACTACTTACTACGCACATCTATGTTCATTTATGTGCACAGACATACCTACATACCTTCTTTGTCCCCTCTGCTCCCCCCGGCCAGGAAGCGGGACACTAGTGGAGTGCTGGACAGGGACAGGCAAGTGGAAATGAAGACAGTCTGGATGGGTCGAATATGTAGGATTTGTCCCCACAACAAACCAGCCCCCACCATTAACAAACTGAGGTAGCACGACCCCTGGACTGATGTCTTCCATACCTACACACACACACACACACACACACACACACACACACACACACACACAAACACACACACACACACACACACACACACACACACACACCACACACACACACACCAGCTGACTTAATGGAAGTAAGCAACTAACTAAAAGCAGGTATATTTTAAACTACTTAAACTCTAACAGAACATTAACTAAAACATTCAAGGGCATAAATTAATTGCTTTGGTGATTTTTCAGGTAACATTAACTTAGAACGATACATATATTGCCAATTTCCAGGAAAAGGAACATCAGGAAATGTTAGCAGAAGGTGTAGATACTGAGAAAAGAAGTGACAAATAGCAGAAATAAAAATTAAGTATCAAGTCCCTTCATGCAAGTGAGAAATGTAAGTCAAATGCCAAACAGTATACTTAAACCACAAATCTAATGATCTAAATTTCAAATGACTGTTGTTTACCTTTCGAAGTCGTTCAGGTGAGAACTCCAATCCCACCACAAAGAGAGTGAAGAACACACCCAACTCCCCCAGAGTCTCCACCTGGACCATAGACTGCAACACAGACACTGACATTAACAACTAGCACAGACTGGTGTCGTTCTTTAAGTCTGATCTCATGCGCACACGCACACGCACGCACGCACACGCACGTGCACGCACACGCACACACACACACACACACACACACACACACACACACACACACACACACACCTTGATACTGTTGAGGCCTGAGGGACCGAGCAGGACCCCGCAGATGATATATCCAAACATTGGAGGAAGACCGACCAGAGAGCAGATCCAACCACAGGGCAGCGACAACATCACAATCGACACCAAGTCCTGCACAGAAGGTTTGTTTTTAACATTATATCTATTGTATATATATATTTAGCAATTTCACTCATTAATTCCAGCCTGACCACTTTCCAGGAATTGCTTAAAAAGGTTTCCCATATTTCCTTCAATTTATTTGTTTTGACCACATTGGTTCATTTCTTCAAAGTAAGGCATGACACCATTTCCCGTACCATACATTACATGTGATAAAAACATGGGGGTAAAGGTTTGGTACAGTTTAACTGGATCAAATACTAGAAACTTCCCTACTCATAAACTGACCTTGATGAAGTGATGGTCTGCCCTCGGCATCGTGGAGTCTCGTGGTTTGGTGAGGACATACTGGTTGTTCTGCGAGTCGATGAGCATGCTCAGTCCCAGGTCATCCTCCACTTCCTTCTGCTTGGACTTGTTCTTCCTCTTCCCTCCATTCTCATCGTCTTCGTCCACTCTCAACACTGCCTCAACATTTACTCCTCTCATCTACACAAACCGAGAGTATGGAAGGAGGCACAAGTTACTAACTACGCTACATTGTTAACACGCAACTTCAATTTTGAAGTTGGTATCATGACTAGTCTGTGAATGCTGTTGTTCGCTGACCTGTTTGTTGTTGTCAAAGGCGTGCTCCTCAATCTCCTCTTCCAGCCGGTCCGCTGCCTTCCTGACGTCCTCCAGGATCTCATCGAGCATGGACAGAGTCTTATTCTGGGCTAAAGCGCTCTTAATAGCGTCCTGCTGGTGCTTCTCAGCAGCCACCAGTTCCATATACTCCTGTTCCTCCTGAAAGGGGACAGGTGTGTATTAGCAAGTAACTTTACAGTCATGTTAACAAAAACTCACACTAACTACACTCACAGCACATATAGGCAATGGGGTTGGCATCAATATCATAATATTTGTCTGATATTGTCATATATGATAAAATCCTTCATTTGGATCGCAACGATATGATCAAGAACTTAAACAATTATTCAATTAGTTGCACGACAGATCATAAATCAAGATAAAAATGTTTCATCAATAGGTTATTACACTTGGGAAAAATGGCAAATATGGTCTGGTTCCAGCTCCTGAAATGTGAAGATTTGCTACTTTTATGTGTTTCATATTGTTTTGAATTGAATATCTTTGAGTTTTAGGCTGTTGCTCGGACAAAACAAGACATTTTCGAAGATGTCACTCTGGGCATTTTTCCCCATGTTTTACATTTTATAGACAAAATAATGAATTAATTAATAATTGTCGTATGCCTTGTGTGACTCGGTACTGTCTTGGTCTCGGATGTGACACGTAATGCAAATGAGTAAGTATTGTGGACAAGCAATATACTCTGTCCTAGTCTGTTATCTTTGCCTTCATTAACCAAGCTGTGTGCGCGGTTACGCAGGAGAGCAGAGGATTACATTTGAAAGACACTATGCCTATTATGGTTTTGAACAAGACACAATTTGCTCTGGACTCGGTCTGGACTCGGTCTGGACTGCCTTTGGACTTGGTCTTGAATTGGAATCGACTGGACCTGGTCTTGGACTTGACATGGAATCGATTAAGTTTGTCTTGACTAGAGCCCTCTCCATGAAACACTGTTGACCATGCATCCTCACCTTTATGGCTGCCTCCCTGAGGGCCTCCCGCCTCTGTCTGCTGCTCTCCTTCATGTTGACCACATCCCTGTAGTCTCCTTGCAGCGCCCTCTGCAGGCTGTGCACCGCCTGGAACACCAGGTGCTCGCTCTCATTCAGCTCCTTCTGGAAAACCTCCAGAGTGTGAACCTGGATGCAGACAGGGAGACACCAGTCACTCATTAAACTGTAAAATAACCTCTTTTACTGAAGCTTCTGTATATGGTCTTTATTTTGACGACACTAGACGAGAGAAATGTAGGTGTCTATCAGAGATTCGGCCATGAGAAATATAATATAAGGCAAAATAGATCCAGATAAGGTGGGTTAAAATGAGAAGAATAGTTATCATTGTGAGAAGAATAAGCCACTTGATTTGGCTAGAAATGTTTTATAGAGATTTAACTAGAAGCCATTGAACCTAGCCTGGCGTCCAGCCATTATCTAACCCAGCGCTGAAAGAATTAGTTGATTTACCAAATGATATTTAAAAAAGGACCAGTGTATAAGATTTAAGTGGCATCTAGCGGTGAGCCTTGCAGATTGCAACAAACTGAATACCCCTCCGCTCACTCCTCCCTTTCCAAGTGTGTAGAAGAACCTACGGTGGCCTTCAAGTGTTTTGCTTTACATAATTTTTTATTTAATATCTTTTGGTTTTTATCCGTTTGTCTGGAAAAAAACAAGAACTACATAATAAAAATAATTGTTAGTTGCTGCTTTAATGTAACCAAGGCAACTCCTCTGTATATGTGAAACCTGAACTATGAAATATGAACAGGTACTATTGTTAAGCTTCTGTGTCAACACACAGAGAGACAAAGACCAAATACACCACCAAATCAACAGAGGGCCTTTGCTCCATCTGGTATTTATTCTCAGTCTGGTACCTGGAAGAGCCTCTCTGGTTCTGAAAGGCTCCGGTCTCGTCCAACAGCATCAGCAGCGGCCGTCAGCTTCCTGACAACCACATTCTTCTGACGCAGGAGTCCAACCAGCAGCTTGCAGTTGCTTTTCACCCAGCTGTGGCCGTGTGCCACCCCTTTGCTCCGATAAAGCTTGATGGCTTGCTCGGCCACCTGGTCCTTCTGCAACACAACGAGGGCACCCGCCGTGCCAAGGCACAGCAGCCAACATGCAACCTGCATCCAAATCTCTACGTCTGTCTTCACCCGCGTGTGAAGATTGATGAAGAGAAAGAGATCTGGGAAAGGAACAAAGATCAACTAAAAAAACAAAACAATAAGGAGGAGACTAATACAATTCAAGTGTAGTGGAGACGTCAGGAGTTTAAAGGATACCTCTGGTGTTGATCCTACTAACAAGTACTGTCCGTGTATCCAAAGCCTATAGTTTATAGCTCCGTGCCATAGAGTTTCATTGTTGTACAAAAACTGTCTGATACACTGTCCTGATGCCCTCAAAATTCACAAGCTCACCAAATCTGCAGCTGAAAATAGTCCCTAACAAACACACTGTTTACTCCTGATTGAGCAATGTTTGCTAAAAACTACAGAGCCCAGCAGTTTCAGGATTTTTCTTTTTCCTTCTTATTTATTTGTTATATTACAGTACATATGTGTGACTTGTTTGTAAAGGTGTATTCCGTAAGGACAGATGGGCTTGGTGCTGAGAGCCGCAGTAGAGCTGCAATGATTAGTCAAATAATCAGTTGATCCACAAAAGAATAATTGTTAGTTGCAGCCCAAAGCCACAGTCAGCGTAGGGAAGTGTGAAAGTATTGAGAGATGAACCAACACCTTGTTTGTTTAGGTCTTCATAGGATGTGTAGATAAAAAAAATTTAAATGATAGAAATACACAAATTGTCAGTCATACCATTTAAAGCACAGATAGTGAAAGTTAAGTATTTCAAGTCAGATAAGTTAGAATCTGCCTCTATGCAGGTATATATTATTTTATTTTACAATTAAACATTTAAAAAGAAAAGGTGAAAAGCGGCAATAATACATAATGTATTACGATAAAACAAAAGTTTAAAAATAAAATAGTTTAAAGTTAAAATAAACCAACAACAGATTAAAAAGCAGTAAGAAGACGTTAGAAATAAGTTAAGGAGGGACTTGACAGAACGCCATGGGGCAGTCTCAGACTGAACTAAAAGCAAGCGAAAAAAGGGGTCTGAAAGTATTTGTCCTAAAGTTTGATATAACTAGAGATAGCTCTTTCTCTTGTTATGTGGGTTAGCCTGTGCTTTTTTGCACTATGTGCTTCTTACTAGTGTCACCTCAAGAGACAGTTTAATCTTTGGATCTCGGATGAACAGCTTAAACAACAGCTGTGTAAATACTCACCTGTCACCTGTGCCCTGTCCTATTGGATGCTTAGAGTAGTTAATAGCACATTGTAGCTAACTTGACTTGACTGATCACGTCACACAATATAAATTCCAGTAGTGCTTGTTATTCTGCCGACACCTAATGTGACGTTGCATTTCTATCTACACTTGGAAGACAAAAGACTAATTTAAGTTTACTGTGAACAGCATGCCCTCTTGTACGCTGACATCATGTGCTTGCTTACACATTAATGATTGAATGCATTGAAGCTGGACCGCACTTTGTCAGTATGAGTCAAGCTGACGAATGTTTACTTTCCAACTTTTCCTCTGTCCTTCTTAGTTCAACTAGACTGCAGTCACTCTGCTGCTCTTGCTAGAAATCAACAGCACAATTCACATACTGTTGGGTGGATTCATCAATAACAATGAGTCATATTTCATAAAGTGATCATAAAACTGGTTTGTGGGTAAAAGTATAACGAGTATAGCTGTTAAAAGAAATGTAGGGTAGTAGTAAGTACAATATTTCTCTCTGAAATGTAATGGAGTAGAAGTATAAAGTGGCATGAAATATCGCAATCAAGTAAAGTATGCAAGTCCCTCAAAACTGTAATTAAGTAAAGTACATGTATTAGCAGTGGTGGAATGTAATTTGAGTTTTTCCATGTTATGCTACATTATACTTCTACTCCACTAGATTTCACAAGGAAATATTGTACTTTCTTACTTTTTTTCACCACTACATTTTTGTTTTACGACTTTAGTTACTTTGCAGATCATAAATACTAAATTATCATCAAATTATGATATATTATTATAGGTTACGATTTCCAGAAGTATAACAACTAGTTAAAAGTATCCCCACATTTACCAGCTACAACATTAACAGGAACATTGTTGAACACATTAATGCATCAATAATTATAACTCAGTGTATATACATTTATGTGAAATGGGCCTTTCTGCATGATGAGTACTTTTACTTTTGGAACTTTGATGCTAATACTAATAGTACTTTTACTTGAGTACAATTTTGAATGCAGGATTTTTTTCTAGGAACACAATATTTTTGCATTGTAGTATTGCTACTTTTACTTAAATCAAATATCTGAATGCTTCTTCCGCCACTGCTTTTACTTTTACTTTCCACCATTGATCTGCACTGAGGTTTTGACTGGTTGCCAATGTTGGCTACTAAAAGCTGGAGGTTACTCTATTCTGATAGATGCATGTACATATTAAAATTATAAATACAAACAGCTGAATACCAAACAATAATGTCATCAATTCCCTACTACGCAAATCAAAGATATCTTAGCAGCCAAGAGTAACGTCATACAAGACAGAACACACACCCCAGACATGACTGATGTTTCAGAAAACACTATTGGTCGGTCAAATTGTCAATTACTTCAATGCACCAAACACACATCAATGGAAACATATAAAGAAAGAAAGACAGCAACTACCTGCGAAATATGTGCACTATCCTGGCTCCCAACTCCACTCTACGACTGAAGGAGAAGCTGGAGAAGAAGCAGGGAACAATCATGCTGTTGTACCTCACCACCACCACCGACACCCCTCCTCCTCCCCTGCCACATAGCTGAAGCCAGCGTCGGTGCAGGCGTTCACCGATTTGTGACCAACTTCATGTTTACTTCGACCTTCAGCCGTCGGTAACAATATTCGTGCTAGCAAAGGGGATGCTAACGTTACTCCGTCCAGGTAGGTGTGACGAAATCCCTGTAGAAGTTGTACCATTTGTTTTAATGTGTATAAAGTTCAATCTGTTTTCTATTCTGGAGCTGTAAGTAAAGCTAAATTAGCCCTCACATTCCTCAGAGCTGTCAGACCAGCTCCAGCCAGCTGAGTCCACACACTCCCATGGCACCGACGTTAAAGCTAACACAACTTGGCTAACATTAGCTGAATAAGTTAGCTACATTAATATCAGCAACTTTTATGGGAAACGTCTCAAAACGTGTCACGATATAACTTTAACATAAACCGTGGCCGAAACTGAACAACTGCTGTATTGTTTTCTGATATAACTTTGTTTTATTTTAAGATTAAGTTACTTCCGAAACATCTTGATCAGCTTTGATATGGGAGTTGTAGTTTTTCAGATGTTATGTTTTCTTACTCGACCGAGTCAAGTGCATTGTGACAGCTGGTTAAAGCTACTTATGTTGGTCTTTCCTGTCGTTTAGCATGCTACAATTTATTTTAAAAACAACAACAACGCAGTTTAAATAAGTTCAAAGTTGAGTTTTATCGACTATCTTGCTCAAAACTATTTTTAATGTGATGGCAACAGACAGTTTGATATAAAGTTATAATGGGACTTTTTGACTTAACATGTTTTTTCATTTGAAGCAATTTGAGAACAAATACATATTTTGTCGAAACTGGTCTATTAATGCAGAATGGTATTCAAAAACAAGGGGCCTGTGGCATTGGAGCGCGACGGAACTACATCTCCCATGAAGCCATTGCCCCGACAGTAGCGCAGTCTTTTCGCGCATGCGCACCCTGAGTAATTGGATATCAAGTGGGCCAAAACAGCGTGTGATAAAATGGTAGGTAAGATTAATAATAAGAAACCGGGGCAATTCTTTAGTTCCGTTAGACAAGTCCACAAACCGATAACGTGTGTCACTACTGTTAAGGGGGCACACCGATACGGGGGATCGGGGTGTCCTCAGCCAAGTGTCGCATTGCCAGGGTGATGTGTGTTGGGAATATGAGGGAAATGGAAGGTCAGTTGTTGGTATTTTGAGATCCAGACACCAGCACTTGCCGCACGTACCTTTCCCTTTTTGGTAACTCGCCTGTAGTGTGCCCCGGGTCAGCAGAGAGCCTGCTGTAGCAAACGTCCTGGGTCACCAAACACTAGTCTGTCATGGTGAATGTGCTGTTTTGATCATCGGGTGGGTCAGGTCTGCAGTTCTTCAAAGACGTGCAATCCTCCCGTTGACCGTCTTGATTAAATGAACCCGATGAGGTATTTTTGTAAACTAACGGAACCTTGTCGTATTGCATTTGGAAGTGAGAGCGTTTTCGTTTCTCGTAATGTACTTTATGTAGGCTGTTGCACGCATGGTAGGAGTCTTACTTTTTAAACGACCAGATCTTATAGTCATGGCGCGTGTTATGTAGCCACATCCAACTGTGTTTGTGTGCAGAGTAAGCACAGGAACAAGTTTCTAGCCAGGAGGTTTTTAATGGAAATCAGATCAGTGCACTCTGATCTAAGTATTCAGAAAGTTTAGTGTTGTTGATGTGCAGCCTCAACTCCACATGCATGTCTCTGCATCCTATTTAGGCTACCTGAAGGCTGGATTACCACCTGTCCCGCCCAGGGGTCCTGAAGACCCCAGGTTGAGTGTGTATAGTAACTAGTTTGTGATAGTTTGTTTGCTCATATGCACCACTAAAGCACAATGAAAACTGAAATGATGAGGGCTTCTTGTATTTTAACAAAACCTTGAAGTCGTGTGTTAAAATGCTGCTTTAATCATTTTAACATTTCACTTGATGTTATGCTTATTCTTAACATATTTGTTCAGGTAGTGTTCTGATACCAGGTGGTTTCTGGGTTAAAATGGGTTGGGGGAATATGTGTGTATGTCTTTATAGGCCCTAACCGGTTACTACAGCCGTGCACTTACCTTGTGTGCCTGCTTGTTTTACAGCACAAGTTGAAGTCATCGCAGAAGGACAAGGTTCGGCAGTTTATGTCCTTCACACAGGCCGGGGAGAGGACAGCCGTGTACTGCCTAACGCAGAATGACTGGAAACTAGAAGTCGCCACAGACAACTACTTCCAGAATCCAGACCTCTACTACAAAGAATCCATGAAAACCTCAGTGGACCGCAAGAAGCTGGAACAGCTCTACAACAGATATAAAGGCAAGTGTTTCAAAAAAACTAAAGTGAATATTAGCACAGTTTGCTTGCCTTATCCAATACACTTTGGCACTGTTGCTCATCCTTCTTGACTGCCTTTTCAGACCCCCAGGATGAAAACAAGATTGGCATTGATGGGGTCCAGCAGTTCTGTGACGACCTGATACTGGATCCAGCTAGCGTGAGCATACTTGTGGTGGCATGGAAGTTCAGAGCGGCCACGCAGTGCGAGTTCAGCAGGAAAGAGTTCCTAGATGGCATGGCTGAGCTAGGGTGAGCAACACTGGTACTGAAATCTACACTATTTGATCAGAGATGTCACTTCATTCTTGACACATCAATAATATGTTAATAAAGGTGTTAAGAAGTTGTAAAAGTTGTTTGAAAACTGTGTTTTGTATGAGCAGTAATATTGAATCTCAAACTGTATAAGTCCTATCATTAAAAGACCTCATGTTGTACCGGTTTGTGTGTGCAATTCACCACTACTCATAATAACTCGATTTTTCTCAATTTCTCCTCTAGCTGTGACAGTCCTGAAAAACTCAAAGCAATCCTTCCCAGACTAGAGCAGGAGCTGAAAGACACAGGGAAGTTCAAAGACTTCTACCAGTTTACCTTCAATTTTGCCAAAAACCCCGGCCAGAAAGGTTTAGGTAAGTGTAAGAAAAAAACATGGAGAGCATGCACAAATTAGATCGATAGATTTGTCTGAATACATTAACAAAAAATAAATAATCTTACTCTACTTTGTGTCCTAGACCTCGAGATGGCTGTTGCTTACTGGAATCTAGTTCTCACAGGTCGCTTCAAGTTTTTGGATCTCTGGAACCGCTTCCTGGTGGTAAGAGAGGAAATATTATCTGTTTTCACCCTGTTATTATTTTTCTGTGAATCAGAAGCATATTAAAAGCTCATAAATAGACTTCCAAAACAATTTATTTTATTTTCTGCATATTCTGTCCATCTTATTTACAAACTGCATATGAAGAAACAAAACTATTGGAAATACTTTGGTAGAATAGAGCCAAATACAACAACACCACAAAGTACAGCCTCAAAATAAACGTTCAACAAGTCTTTGACACATTGCCAAAAACAACTAAGTTTCACAAAGGCTGTTGAATTGACTTTCACTGCATAGGGATTTCTAACATTGTCCTAATGTTTAACTCCTGCTGTTCCTGTTGCTGCATTCAGGAGCATCACAAACGCTCAATTCCCAAGGACACGTGGAACCTCCTCCTCGACTTCGGCAATATGATCACGGACGACATGTCAAACTATGATGAGGAAGGTGAGGTTGTTAAAGCAGGATAAAGTAATGTTTATACATTTCAGTGATTTAACCCTGATTAACCCAGACTACAGCAAACATCATGTCCAGAGTAATGTCTTCCAGCTTGCATCAAAGCGATCGTTGTGTGTTGATGCCACATGATGTCAACTACGTCATTGCAATGGATAACATTGACATGAAGCTATTCTTTTCTCTCTCCTCAGGGGCGTGGCCTGTCCTCATAGATGACTTTGTGGAGTTTGCTCGGCCAATTGTGACGAGTAAGCGCAACATGACATAGTGTTTGTCCCGACTTCATGCAGCGACTGGAGTTTGTGTTTCTCCCAATTTTCTTCTTTTTTTCAATGAGGATTTTTATACAAATGAGCCAAAAAGAGAGTACTTCTCAATAAGCCTGTCTGCAGCTTGTCATTAAGATTGTTCTTCCAACTGCATAAGATGCCTTGACTGGGGAGTGACCTGGAACAGTTCAGAGAGAAAAACCTAAGGGGAATCAACAGGAGAGAAATTAATTATGTTTTTTTTTTGGCAAAGACAAACTTTGTAATTGCAATATGGAAATGATGGGTACCCTAAAACTCATCACTTATGGGCAAATCACCAGTGGGTGTGGCTTCGAACTGCTGCTGCTGCTGCTGCTGCTGCTGCGGACTTACTCACTAACCTGCACCCTCGGCACAGTGAGGAGGGACAGTAACGGTGAACTTTCAGCACACGCAGAAGATTAAGTTACAGATGCAGTAGGAAGTGGCCTCTTACATTGTCAATCGTGAATGGGACAGTATGTTTAAAATCTGCATGTTTATGTCAGCTAGTGTGAAGCAGTGCCATGGATGTTGAGGAGGGGATGAAAAAAATAGTAGTCTACATTATTTTCACTGAGATTGCGAATGTGTAGCTCTCTAACAATCACACTGAGAGCCGAGAGAAAGTGTGCGTGTGTGTGTGTGTGGGGGGGGGGGGGGGGGTGGGGTGGTGGTGTGTGTGTGTGTTGGGGTAAACATATCGCCTCTTTTACAATACAATGCTAAATATTTTCATTTGGTTTTATTATGATTAGAAGTTAGGAAATTATGATTCACCTTAACTGAGCGACATTGAAAAAGTTCAGATCAACATTTTGTATTCACACTGAGAATTGGACGGAGCGGCATGCTTCTCAAGCTCAGAACCAGCAGAATCACAATTGTTACAGTTGTAAAATGCTGTATGTCCATAGGAATAAGAATAGATTCAGTTTTAGAGGAACACAAATGTATATCTGAGAAAACAGGTAATGACATTTAGAATCGTGATGAGTACATAAGAACAAGTTATGATCCTGATTTTAAAAATGCTTCTGCATTACATACTTAGTTGACTTTAGTTTGGCAGTGTGTGAACTGTTGTACACAAAGAGAAACTGACTGACTGACTGGCACATTGACTGTTTTTTATTATCCAGGTGATTTGCCAACTCTGCAAACTGCACTGATTTACACTTTTTCTGTTGTTGTAGGTTTTCTTTATCAGGCAGTACTGTACAGAGCTACTCAGTTTACTTGACTGTAGGTTCACTTACATACTAGACTTTTTAAATGAACATCTACATCCCAGCTAAGAGTATTTTTAACTAAGTTTGTTTACACTGTTTGAGATTTTAGTCTGTTGATTTTCATGAATTAGCAACTGTAGTGCAATGGTGGCAGGTTTAAGTACCATAGAACTACCACAAAGATAAACACGTCACTTTGAGGACAGTGCTTGCGCTGCCATGCAATGCTTTTCCTCCACACAAGATTTAGTGTTGTTCTTTAAGTGTAACTATAAACACTAAGAGCATTCCCCCCCCCCCCCCCCCCCCCCTTTTTCGGCTAAAGAGTGCGGCAGAAGGTAGAGCTCAGGTACCAGTCGTCCTCTCCCAGTCACAGTGAGCAGCAAGTGGCCTCCTGCACTTGCATCATTATTTGCTGTCTAACTATCCTATCTGGTTTTTCCAATTGTTGTCACCATGATAAAACATTTGCTGAAATTAGGATGGATTATTTCCCTGCATCAAATTTCACATCCAACTACAGGGGAAATGAATGCCTTTCGTTTTCCTTGCGTTGACAAACCTGTGTTTAAGTTTTCATATTTATGTAGGCACAGGTTAGTCGTGAACTAAGGTGGTGTGCATGAAGTAGACTTTAATGGATAATCAGGATGGGAATTTGTCTAAAGATTGAATGCACATTAGTGGCAAAGAAAACAGCTTCATCATGACTGAAACAGTCACTGTAGCAGCTGGTAAATGTCTCATATTGTTCATATTTGTAACTAGGCAAGTTAGATATGTGTTGGTGGAATGAAATATCCCATATAACTTTCTGACCGTCCCAAGTTGTGCTCAAATCTCCAACACAGCGAGATGGTGTGAAAGCTCTTCCCAGTTGATTGTTGTTGACTTTATTATCTGACATCGTCTGTGGTTTAGGAGCAAGAAAATGTCACATCTTTAGGTTATTCAGTTTGCTAATATGGTACATTTGGTACGTTTTTATTTGTCAAATGTGTGGTCAACTGTGTCAAGTCATGCAGATCATTCTTATCAAACACAGTATTATTTTTGTCGGCAAGAAAACAGGTATTTACAAAATATTATGTTTTGTCACAGAAGCATACCGTACATTGTTTTCTTTAAGAAATTTGTGAATAAAGCATGTTGTTTTTAAGAGCCTTGTAAAAGATGTACCTCTATCTACCAAGTACAGCAGTTACTATTGACAACAAATGTTTGTTTCCTTGTCAGAAACAAAGAGAGTGGTCAGCAGGATTGTGTTGTGCTGAAATCAGTATGCCGATATTACATTTTTTCTGAAATCAAAACATTAATCACAAATGTGCAAATGCAAAATTGCAGCTAAAATATACAACTTGATCTTCATTGTGACAAACTGTTATTAATTTCATCAAACAAAACTCTTCACTCATGTAAAACAGAAACGTCAGCAACTAATTGTGTTCGTTTTTTCTTTATAATCATTTTAATAATTATTTGGATCAGATAACGGTGTTCTGTAAAACTAAAAATGATTCTATGTTATGACACCACTAAAGGTTCAGAATTATACAATTGAGTTCACCCAGCTATTTGTGTTACTATGCTATGCTCTATGCAGAAGTTGTTCATGTCCAATGGAGGCCCAGAAGTCAGCAGGTTTTTACATGGACTGATGTCAGAGATATGTAAACTTAATGTTACATTACATTTGTTACATTTGTCACTTAGCAGACGCTCCAATCCAGAGCAATTTACAGTGAACTAACTACAGACACAGTCCCCCTGGAGCAACTCAGGGTTAAGTGCCTTGCTCAGGGGCACTATGGTGGCAGCCCTGGTATTGAAGCCGTACCACTAGACCACCACCCACTATATAATTGCAGTAATGAATTAAACAAATCTCCATATTCCTGCTTGTGTGTTTGAGAGTGTATGTAAAATGTCAGCTTGGTAACAGTTGTCCCTTATCAGGTTACACTCCTGCTGCATATCATCATTGGCTCGTCTGGTAATGCTTAGTCTACTGTTACACTGAGTATGTTGAGGTCAGAATTCACAAACATTCAAAAAGGAAGGGTTGGGAATAACAGATTGTCTCAAAAGGGGTACAATCGAGGCATTAGGTGAAGAGTAAAGGAACTGAGAGGGAGGGGAACTCTCGGATGCAGTGCACGTAAATGCAGGGGAGATCAGCTAATGTCAGGGCAGGAGATGATTAATAAGTCAGTTTTAAAATAGTGAGGTAAAGATTACAGAGTTGAGCTTCTATAAAGAAGGAGGCAGGCTCATGGAGTCGGGATGATGCTCCATTCCGACCCTCCTCCCATGGGACGGGAGGGATGTCAACAAGGTCCAGCACCAGCTGACGAGCTTGCTCTCCAGCCCAGCAGCACATTAGCATCTCTTCCACTGCGTCCAGCCCCCCATTACCACTCCACACCCAGCCTTCCAGCTTTTAAGCTTTGGGGCCATGGGGATTGCCTTTTTAGGAGACACCTGATCACAGCTGAACTCCCCGCCGCCCAACACAAAGAAACTGCGGCTGATAACGTGATGCTTTCGTGTGTGCGTAGTGGAGACAGATGGTGGATGCACATCAAGCCGAAGTCTTAACAAAATTGTCAGAGCTGGTGAGGCTGTTTGAAGATCTTCAGGATGTTTTGGGGCAAGAGAGTTTCTGTGACTGTGAGTCTGTTGAGGTATTGAAGAAGAAGAAGCCCAGCTGAAAGGCATTTGTTTGTGCCAGGAACCATCTAAATCCCAGGAGAGGTGTGACAGCTTCATCAAAGAGAATACCTTTTTTTGGCTGGGTGAGTCCAGTATCATGGAGAAATTCAAGGCAGCCATGGTTCTGGGTGCTGTTGGTGATGCATTGGGCTACAGAAAGGGCCGTTGGGAAGGCTGCACGTCAGGCAAGAAGATCCAAGAGGAGCTGGCCTCTCTGGGGGGACTCGAGGTCCAGAAACTAGACCCAGATAACTGGCCCCTGAGTGATGCAACGCTGATGCACATCACCACAGCAGAAGCACTCATAACAGGTACGTTTAGGATCGATGTCAATGACAAGATGATTTATGATTATATAAGAGGCAGATTAAAGAGCGGAAATACTAGCACTCATTTGCTTCTTCTATTTTGAAATGTTAAATATCAAATCAAAATTCACACAAATAACTTGAGACAAAACCAAAACCTTTCGTTCTTTATCAGTTCAATGAAATACAGACACAACGTCAGATCGGTCTACATTTAGAAGGACCAGAATAGCTTCTTCTATACAGTCAATAGAAGCTGCTAATCACTAACTGGCAGAACATTTCTGAAAGACAAAACCTACTGACATACCATAATCCAGCCTTGCAACCGGTCATCAAAGACAATATCTCAGTAGAAGCCTAACTACAAATCACTCAAATGTCATTTCAAGCCCCCGCATGGTGACCAGGAGTTACCAGGATAGAAAAGTCCAAAATAGACTACTTTGAAAAAGCTGACCCTCGGCTCTCCTTTACAGAACAATAGCAGGTCAGACTCCTCCATAATCTACCGGTATCATGTTTGGCTGCAGACTCGATTCAAAGCCAATGACAGTGGTCCTGTGAAATGGTGATGACATCTATTGAGATTAGGAATCCCTATTTAGCCACAATCCAGCATGCCTGCACACACTCACACACACAGACACACACACACACACACACACACAGACACACACACACACACACACACACACAGACACACAAATATTATGGAGTGGAATGAATGTTGTGAATGTGAGTGTTTGCTTTGTCAATCTGAATACAGAACGGTGTGTAAAAGCAAACGTTTCAGCAGAAATACGGTGTTACATTCTTACCTGAAGCAGAGAATAGAGGAACTTAAATAAAATCAGAAAGACAAGAATGATTATTTTCTTAACTCCCTCTTTTCACACCTTAATTTAAGAATTTATTAATGTATAAATATCCTTCCTCATCCTCTGTGTAACGGAATCACAGTCCAGTCAAGAGGCTAAAGGTCCCCGTCTTTCATCAAAATCCTCAATCACTAAATTAGAGGTGATGCTATTTTGTCATCATAGGCTCTCTCTCACACTCGCACACACACACATAAACAAATTCTAGTAGGATGGCTGTGGGCTCTGCCCGTGGATCCCTCTTGACCTCATGGTGTATGGAAGTGACTCCACTCGCTCCGCAGGCATGCTGGTCCTAATCTGTGGTGTGGCAGTGAGGCTAAATTTAGCCGACTGCAGAACCACTCATCTCGCCTTGCATGCCAATCATGAATGACTCTCACTCACTGTGTGTGTGCGTGCATCCAGATTACTGGTGTCTGGAGGATCTGTACCGGGAGCTGGTGCGTCTCTATGTTGAAGCCATGGTGTCTCTCCAGGGCAGAGCCCCTGATCCGACTACAGTGGAGGGCTGTGTTCACCTCAAACCTCACAACTTCCTGCTCGCCTGGCATACACCCTTCAATGAAAAAGGTCATTGGACATTTTAGATATTGCTTTTTATTTATTTTTTTCAACATAAGTAGGCCTGAAACTAATTTTTTTTTTCATTATCAATTCATCTAAAGATTATTATCTTGTTCGATCATTCAGTCTATAAAAACAGTGAAACATGTCCATCCCATTTCCTTCAAGCCAAAGGTGTTGTTTTTAAATGTTTTATTTTGTCAGTCCAAAACCCAAAGATATTAAGTTTAATATGATATACAAATGATATATGTAAATGCAGGAAATCTCCATATTTGAGAGGCTGAAAACAGCATTTCTGCCATTTTTTAATTTAAATGACTAACAATTAATCAAATATCAAAATAGTTTCCGATTCTTTTTCTGTTGATTAACTAATCATTGCAGATCTAAACTACAGTATAAAATGTTTCTGGATGTGTGCATATGTGTCTACTTTATGTTCAGGATCTGGGTTCGGGGCAGCTGCCAAGGCCATGTGTGTGGGTATGAGATACTGGCAACCTGAGAGAATAGACAACCTGGTGGAGGTCAGCGTTGAGATTGGGAGGATGACCCACAACCATCCCACAGGTGACAATGATGGCAGTTTCTTAACTAGCTAAACAAATCTAATCAAACTACAGGCTGATTATTGTGCTGCTGACAAACTATTAAAAGTATCTTTAATTATATTTTACCTGCAAGAACATCGGTACTGATGTCAGTACAGTAGACGCAATTGACTTGTGGTGTCACTCTTGGCTTCAGGTTTTCTAGGCTCCCTGACAACAGCACTGTTTGCATCCTATGCGATCCAGGGGAAACCTCTCGTGATGTGGGGCCGCGAGCTCATGAAGGCCATCCCTCGGGCTGAGGAGTACTGCAAGAAGACCATACGACACTTGGCAGGTTAGATTGTGTTTCTGTCGGGGGACATCATTTTACAGCTTGGTGGATTAATCCAGGTCAATCGAAGGTTCGATGTATAAACATAAGAAAAGGAGTCAAATCAATATGTGTTTGTCAGTATATGTAGTAATTTTCCTTTTGTTTTCTTTTTTTATTAGTAATTGTCTGAGTTCTGTAAGTATGCACATGTGTCTGAGAGAGCATGATTATCACATGATACCAGTAATGTATGTGATTGTGCATTTCCTATGCAGAGTATCAGGAAAACTGGTTCTACTTCGAGGCAAAGTGGCAGTTTTACTTGGAAGAGAGAGAGATAGAGAGGGAAGAACAGAATAAACCTTCCTTTCCTGATCGCTATGACGCGGAGGAGACAGACAAGGTAAACCTGCCTCTCTGTCACACATAGAGAAAAGCTTACAGAACCGCTAACCGGAACAGTGTGCTGCTTTTGCTCTGTCCTCGTCCACACAGATTTATAAGCACTGGAGCTCAGAGGGCCGTGCGGGCCGCAGAGGTCATGATGCCCCCATGATAGCCTACGATGCCCTGCTGGCAGCAGGGAGTGACTGGGCTGAACTGTGTAAACGAGCCATGTTTCATGGAGGTGAGGACCTGCAAGATGTTTCAATACACAGTCAGAAAAAACACACAGCCTGCTCACTGTGACTTCGGTGAAAATACTCTGTTTTTTTAGGTGAGAGTGAAGCCACAGGCCTGATCGCAGGATGTCTCTACGGCCTCATGCATGGCCTGACTCAGGTTCCCCCAAGCCTGTACCAGGATTTGGACAAAAGAGGGCATCTGGAGGAGCTGGGAGAAAAGCTTTACAAAGCAGCCACTGCAGAGAAATGCACAGACAAGTAATCCTGCCCTTCATTGGCCTGAACTGGCTATCAAAGGAACTGCACATGGCTGTCAAACTGCTTCCCCTTTGTCCCACACTACACTCTAGTCCTCCTTGGTAGTATCCCAATAGACTTAAGTGGCGTCCTGTCCTCTCCCTGCCTCTATTGCCCTCCTCTGTCTGTTATGAATTGGAAAAATTGACCTGTCCCTGTAGATGTGAGTCAGAGGAACATCAAAAGGGAGACCATTTAGGGTATTGAGCTTCAGCCTTTTCCGTCATGAATGCTTCCCTGTGAGATCATCTCTCTGGAGCACTCTGTTTGCATAAAAGTCATGTTCTGTTGATGGCAGGGAGGAATAACCTGTCTCCACCTAATATTATTATTGACACTGTGGGAAAAACTGTTCGGCCTTTACAACTTTTATTTTAACAAAGAATATGAAACTAGTTACCCAGTTAAAATGTACACACAAAAGATCATTTCCTTCTCTGACCTTTTCCTTTTTTTTTCCAAAGCTAACCTGTATTAACATAAAGCACATAGTTATGTTGTGTCATGGAGTATCTAAGTCCTCAAAACATTAAGCAAACAAGATTGATAAAGCCTAACAGCATACGTCTCTCTCCACAATAAGTTTCAATAGTTTTGAATCTACATACATCTTTTAAATGCATGTAACATGTGGTGGACAATTTGAAATGATTTGAACTTTTATGCATATCATTAGTGAGCTGTAGGATAGTAATCATTTTATCTTCTACTGTGATCAAATATTGTTTGCACTGTTATGCTCTTGTCAGGTATTAGTGTAATATATTATGAAAGCACCTAGCAATTACATGTTGAATATTAATATGATATGAACATTAAAATGGACTCCGATATACATCACGCATGAAGTGCCTGTCTCTCTTTATCTTAACTACGTTTATTTTCACGAGCAGCTTGTCTCCTATCTTAATTTTCTACCAGATTTCCTCTTCTTGCTGCACAACTCTCCTCTGCAATCCCCCGCACTAATCACCTATAACAAGTTCACACTGCTGGGGCACTTCACTTCAAGTCTGACCATTTTATCTTACCTATTTTGCTGCAGGGGTGGGATGACTTCTGGTACATCCAGTTAATTAAGAAGATTAATATGTAAGAGAAAATGTAGTCTTTTATTATTTTTCATTATTACGACTAGTTTTATGGTCCCATATTTTGACACCGGTAAAATGGTGTGGTTGTTAAATTCTAAGCCTTGTCTAGGTTATCTACTACGTACATATTCAAAATAGTGCAAGGAAATTAAAATCTTCCTCTCAGTCTCAGTGGGAATATAGATTTATGTGCAAACCACAAAATATCCACTAAAACAAATACTGGAATTGTTCTACCCGTGGGAAACACTACACTCAGTTAATGACAGTATTAGTAATAAGAGGCCTGACATAATTACACATCCCCTCTCAATAATGCATCCAGCACTGACACTATTTTCATGCAATTGTAAATGTAATGAATTGCCATTCATCCTTCAACTCTGCTGTCAATATCCATAACTATTCAGGTATGCTTGGCTGCAGATGGCTACAGGGATTAAGTTTCGCATGTCCTCTATTCTCCATAGACCAGATTCTCGGAAAACCACTATCAGCCCTGACGCCAGTATGTTGAGGAAGTTGGTTAGAGACCGCAACTGCCGTCCTGTGCTCCGAGGGATTCTGGAGAGTCTCCTGCGTTACCTTACACAGGATCTGCCCGAGTGGAAAAACAGAAACAGAAACTCGGAGAAGCCAGGGTCGGATATTGTAGTTGAAACGTACACAGATTGGCCTGAACAGCAAGTTGAGGCTCCTAAGAAGCTGACTCAACTTCAGACAAGTTGCACTATTGTTCAGCTCCCTGAAGAGCATAACATGACCCAGTCAAAGACTGCTGGGACAGGTTCCAAGATCTCTAAAAAATACTGTTCAGATCGACAGAAAGACAGATTGCCAAGCAGGTATGGAGGAGATCAAAAAACAGGAGGCTTAATACAACGACGTCTTACCACATTCCAGCTCCTCCAATCCAAATTCATACGAACCACACCCAAACCTCCCATCACCCACCAAAGGGAGGTAGGAACTCTGTCCTTAGGCAGAGGAGTGGCAGGTAAAGTGAACCACTGCCAACACAGTGAGCATGAAATTCACAAAATGGATCGGACTAGGAAAAGACAAGGACTGAAGACGGGGGGCAGTGTGAAAGATATTGTAGCAAAGTTTGCTACGGCTGAGCAAAAAGAAAAGGGAGAGAACATGCTGAAGAAACAGCCAATCAAACCAAGACTCCTCAGAAGAGGGATCATCCTATCTTCCTTGATGGAGAGGTTTGAGACCATGGCCACTGTGTGTAAGGGACCTGACTTGAAATGCGCACACGAAAAGCCTTCTGGAGGAGTCAAGGTGACAAGCCATATAAAACAGAGGGTGGCGTCTCATGAAAGACGGGAGCAACAGGCGCCGGATCAAACTGTTCGCAAACAAAACCAACACAAGCAGAAGAAAAGTAAATCTGTTGGGCGGCAGTTTACAGGAAATACCATTACGAATGGGCAAGAACAAAGACCAGATCAGACCATAGATGTTTCAGCACAATTAAATTCAAACCTGGAAGAAAAAGATCATTTGAAAGCAGGGGGCCAGCAGTCAGATCAAAACTCTGAAGGCCATTTCTCATTAAACCATATGAAAGATCAAACTTATGATATTGATGTTAATGGATGGGGGGAATATGGGGAAATTCAAACTACAGTAGAAGAAACTAGTATCAACATCAAGTTAAAATATGGACATCTAGAACTGCTCTGTTCAACATCTGTCACTGAGACGTCGCTTCCAGAGCCTTACAGGCTTTATCCACAGGTAGAACCCCAGCTGAAGTGGCATGTGGCGACCATTGTGACCTGCTGTCCTGTGTGGTCCACATGTGTAGATTCCTCTCCTAAACTATATTCTGTGGAACCAACAGAAAGTCCACAGATACCTAACGTGGAGACAGACATTCCTTATAGAGTCCTACAATATGCAAGCACAGGTGAACCTTCCACTGCAGCTCCTGAAGGGAGATGCCCTATCAAGCCCAAAACAGGCCGTGACCCCATGGAGAACCAAGTAGTGGAAGATCCATCCAAAGCTATCACCATTCAAAGAAGGCTGCCCAAGTACGTTATCCCATGTGTCTGCAGATTTGAACAAGATGTCGATGATGAGACTGATTCCTCCGCTCAATCAGCACTGCACCCAGAAACTGTAACTCCTTTGTGTGCAATTCCACCACCAAACTCTGATACTTATATGACTGCTTTTAACACTGGATTGGCGAAAATGGGAATTACTTCACGTCCTCCTAATAACATGAAGGCACAAACCCTCAAAACAAAAAAGAAACCAACAGATGGTGAACCACATGAAAAAGACAGGGAGGTCGGGGAGGACATCATGTCAATGGACATAAAGGATACCAGTGTGCCGCAAAGTTTTAAACTTTCTGAAGACAGTGCTAATAAGGCTGCATTTGAAGACAACGAGACGTCTGCTGTAACATTACCAAAGATCCAACCAGAGAGAGACAATTTAAAACCAAGCAGACCAAAGTACACAACAATCAACTACGGGGATCCTTCAGTCAAACAAATATATAAACCTAAAACCATACGATTTACTGACACCTTTACTTTCTAGGTTGGTACTATTGAACAGACGGTGACGCACAATCTCAGAACTGTTTCCTTTTACAGATACTGTACTAGGAATTCAAATTGAGATTTGAGTTCCTCTCAATGTACCCTCATACAGCAGCAACAATATAAATTAATGCAAAGTTACAGCTACAAAAGCGCAGTGGAAGCACTTCAATCTTCTGTAATAGCACTAATAACCTCCAAATGACCTAGAACAGTTACACTGGCTGGCCAAGAGCTTATCAAAGTTGTTGCGAACAGTAACTTTATAACAGTTTTATTTCGTCCTCTGCAAAAATCTTTTCTACTTGCAACTCTTGAAATGATTCCTCACGGTATCAACACTGTTAACATGTTAGGCTGCATAAAGTGGAGCATAAACAAGTAGAGCACACTGCATAATATGATATGAAGACTGGGAATTAGAAGACTAGTTTTACAGTAAATAGCTTTACATTCTGAAGGTGTATTATAATTTAGTTCAGTATAAATCTATGTTAATCCATCCATCCATTTTCTGCCGCTTCTCCGAGGCCGGGCAATGTCCAGACACAGCAATCTCCACAGCAACATTTTCCAGCCTCTACTGGGAAGGCGTTCCCAAGTCAGATGATTTCATTGTGAGGTGCACGCTGATCAAGTTTAACTGCTGTATTATTTCCAACAATATTACATGCAAAACTCCCTTCTCCTTCTCTATAACTATCAAGATACAGTACAGTATTATTTTTTAAATAAACATATCAAACCTTCAATAGCATGCTATTATTTTTGCCTTTTATTCATTATTTTCAGATCGGGATATGGTAAGTTTTGTAGATTCGATACAACCTGGCTGCTGTGTATATTAGTTACTTTGAGGGGAAAGGGCCAAATATGTGGTCCTAAAGGTCAAAAGGCTTTTTTTCATGATCTTCAATCAAATCTAAAGAGGACACAGTGACGATTGCCCAGAACAGATGAATGCTTCTGCACAGCAGTGACAAACATGTCAGTGGCTGGAAGCTCATCCTGTTCACAGATCCAACCCAACCCACCAGCAGGATTACACTACTGCTAAAACATGAGTCTACATTTGGACTTACTCTGGTATTATCACAAGAGGATAAGAGATCGAGCCCTACATGTTCCATTATCCGTCCATCCCAAGGTTTATCCTGATAGGCAGCGGCGGTGATGAGGAGTACAGTGTTGTTATGTAGTGTCTATGTAGGGAAGAAATGCTTAAATCAAGTTTTAAATAATTTGATTTATAGGGTTAAGCATGACTTTCTACATTCTGTGAAAGTGGTTAAATCAACATACAACACAGTCATATACACACACCCACACACTGACGTATATGGGATGTTTGTGGTGTTTATTGAAATGAAAAAATCCAGGTGCCACATCAATACAGTCTATCAGCGTCCTTTAATTCACCTCATCTGTTACACTAACCACATTTGTATCACCCAGTGATTTTTCCTTATCTAAATAAGAAATTACTACGAGAAATTGTCCCCAAAAACCCACCAGAACGACCTTAAGTGTCATTTTGCGACAGTCCTGGAAGTGGATGACAGCATAGAGACACAATGTCTGAGGCTCTTCTCCAGATCCTCTCATTAGCACATAATCTAATTAAATCTGGTGACTTGATAAGGTAAAGTTTGCGTCATTTTCATACTCGTCACGTTTTCCAAGAGGAGCACGGTTTTCCACTCTTAATTGTGCAAGACGTTCAAGTAATTTCAATATGTTTTTCATATAATATAGCGTAATTAGTTCATAGAAAAACATACATTCATCAGTGTTTCCCTATGGATGTGAAGCTGTGCTGATGCTGGGAAAGAAAGAGATAAGTTATACTGTATTTTTGAGTTCATCAATTCATTTTCATAAACTCAAGGCAGATGGCTGCAGTTACCTGTGATGCTCATAGGTGCTGCTACGTGGCTGCGCTGCAGAGGGCGCGGCTACTTAGGATATTTGCTGCCTTTACGTGTTGTCGGAAACACTATACCGTTTAGTGTAAATGGGGGCTCCCATGAGTTTTTAATCAGGGGAGTTGCCGATGTGACATTTATGTTGTAGGCTGTGTCTTGTGTCAGCAGTTGTTATTACCGTGGTATGTTATATGGCAAATACATGTTTTCCCTAAATGTTACAGGGACCGGAGTTAGTGCAAATCAAGGGTTGCTATGTTTTCATATATAGGAAATAATACAAATAAAAGTATTACATATGTGTAGGTTATTACAGAACAGTATAAGCAGTAATGTGAATATTTTATAACGTTTTACCAACTTTAACGCTTCTTAAAAAAGGGCCTTTACTTTATTTCACGAATTTATGTAACTGCAAAACTGAATACTGAAAACCTCAATCTGATTCATACCTTTCAGTTCCTTTCCCAACAAAGCGCCCTGAATGCGCCATAAAACACATCTCGCCATTCCCATGAGAATAGTTTTGAAGTGGGATATTCCGGGAATCACTCGAAAGCAGCATTAGGTCTGATTGACGTGTGTGTCCTGGGGCAAACGTCACGAGTCCGAAATCTTCCATGGAGTAGTTAGTTAGTCCGGACAAGAAGAGTGGAAGTGACTTGAATTTGGAGTACATTGGGTTGCGTTCATGTAGTCGTGTGGATGTTGTTTTTAGAGCTACAGGCCGGTTAGTTGCACTCCGAGAAGCAAGCAGCAGGTGCATGTGGATGGCGATAACACTCAAACTCCGCTCTCTCAACAAGGCTTCGACATCGGCGGATCGATAAAAAAAAAATCTTGAAGAATCGGATTCAAACGAGAACTTGGTTTTGGGGAAAGCGTAAAAATGCGTTTTACTGCTTTCCCCTTTCGGGAATAACATGGTAAACCTAGGAAAA